>NC_046977.1:4861877-5004377 GCF_009769545.1 Cyclopterus lumpus | reverse complement strand
AGCGTTCACTCCAGCGCCGAGGGTCTGTCCCCGAAGCTTTTCTCTGGCAGAGGAGAGAGCGCCGTGGAGAAACTCCAGCTCATCTCCTCCGCGGAGTCTCCGCTTCGGAAGACGTCGTCTGAATATAAACTGGAAGGACGCCACGTTTCCTCTCTCAAACCCCTGGAGGGCACTCTGGATATCGGTCTGCTCTCCGGGCCCCGAGTTTCTAAAACGGAAACCTGCTTGTCCAAGATGGCGGAGAACACAAGCGACAGTGTTTCTTTGAGTCCTCCGATTTGGCTCCAGACCCCCGCTGAGAGACAAATAACCATCCCCCACGTGAAGGCTTCAGACAAGCTGAAGAGCCCCCTGACTTGTTCCACAAGCCCTGAAGCGGTTTCTTCTCTAAATAGCATCGTTGCCTTCAAAGATCAGTCAAATAACGCAGCCGCAGAGATAAAAATAAGCACCACTGGTGAGAAAACAGACTGGCACGGCGAAGCGTCAAAGGCTCAAACCAGCAAAGTGGAGGCGTCGAGCTTCAGTGTCAAACAAGAGAGCCGGACGGCCACCAAGTCCAGTTCCTCGCTGGCTCATGAACACAGAGGCCCTCGACACGGCTCCCACTTCTCCTGTGGAAAAACACCCTCCATACGGGAAGTCAGCAACGAAGATCAGGAGGACGAAGCGGAGCCGGAGGAGGTCGCACCGCACGCCACATCGCGGGCCGCCGGCGGCTCCAAGACAGTGGCCCCTTTGACTTCGGCAACGCCGGAGGTGGACGTAAAAGGTTCGGAGGCCGCAGCTGCCGGTGAACCGCGAGCCGTGCCGCTGAAGCGGAGCGCAAACTGCGGTTTGGAGAGAGTTCGCCGTCCGGGCTGCGAGAACATAACGACTGCAAACACGACCTCCGCGTCTGATGTGACGGCACAGAACGGCTCTTTGTCTGCGCTCGTTCCGGAGAACGTGCTTTCAGCGCAGCAGCTGTTGAACATCTGCTCTTCAAATGCGGAGGCGCGGGTTTCCATCGCGTCGGCGTCGGCATCCGGTTCGGTGAAAGACGGTCGGGACTGTTCCCAAAGATCTGGTAAGGAACAGTCTAACGGATCGGCTGTGAACGCGGTCGCTGATGGAGGAGCGACAGGCAGCTCGGCCTGGATGGAGGAGGTCAACGCGTGGGTCGCAGTCACACAAGTGGAGCAAAAGAGAGAAGTTTCTAAAGTGAACGCGGTCGCCTCGTTGAATAATGTGACACTGAACTGTAATAAAAAGGGCAACACTGTCGGTTCGATAGAAAGAGAGGAACCCATATCGCCAAAGACCAAGAACATAGTCAACGTGAACGATTCAGAGCAGCCATCACAAATCTATCCGGCTGAAAAAGCACAAAACAAATCATCCGATTCGGAAGAGACTGCGAAACGCAAATGTTTATCCTCGGCGACCGCGAATGAAAATGTTCCGGTTGCCAAAGGTAAGTGGAGGCCCGTGGAGCCGGAGGCCAAAGCCCAGGAAGGGAAAGCTCCCGGCGCCGTGAAGGGCAGTCCGAATTCAAAGCGGAGAGATCCGTCGAAAGAAGTCGTGCTCTGGACGTCGAACATTCAAACGACCCCCGACCCCAAATGGAAAGAGGCCCCGTTGCCTTCCAAGCGGGAGGACTCGGTTCATCCGGCCGATACGAAGCGGAGAGAAACTCAGCCCAGAACCTCCGCAGCCACGTCGGCGAAAGAAAACGACTGGAGGCCCAAGTCTCTCTCTCCCAAATCGTCGACTCTGAAGACTTCCGCGGCGCCGACGCCGGTTCTTAAACAAGCTCTCGATCCCAAACACAAAGACCCCTCGCCCAAGAGACAAGCCCCGGCCGCGAGGAACCATCACGGCTCCAAACCAAAGGAAGTCTCTTCGCCGCTCGCCGCGCCTCACCAGCTGCCGGCCGACGTCTCCCCCCAGCCCGGCCCGCCGCCGGTGCTGCCGAAACCCGCGGCGAAAAGGGAAACGCCGAGCGGCGACGCCGCCCCGAGCCGCATCTCCGGCGGCGCGGCGGTCAAGGTGCCCAAGGAAGGCCCCGGGGCGCTCAAAGCGGACGGTCCCAGGGCCGCCGACAGCCGGACGACCACGCCCGACAAACAGGTGTCCTCCGCCAAGAGGGAGCCGGCCGAGAGGAAGAAGAAAGAGGGCGCGCCCGAGGTCGCGTCTGCACAGAGAAACTCTAAGAGAGACGCGTCCAGAGCGGCCGCCGCTGACAGGAAGCAGCAGAAGGAGTCGCCGCGTAGCTATGGCAACAAGAAATAAAAGAAGGGAAGTGAAAAGTAGCAGTCAAGAGAACCCAGACGTGTGTGTGTGTGTGTGTGTGTGTGTGTGGGTGGTCATATCTACATATGAAAACACATTTCACTTTAGTTTCTGCTTTGTGCAATCAGTGTGTGTCGGGGGGGGCGCAGTGAGGAGCCTCACAGAGGTGCGTGTGTGTGTGCGTGTGTGTGTGTGTGTGTGTGTGTGTGTGTCGTCCTGTAGAGTCCGTGCCATATGAATGATTTTGAATTGCACTCGTAGCCTCGGAGGACCCGGAGTCTTTAAATGCAGTTTATTATTTAGCAGCTGCGTCACAGATTGTTTAATCTCTCGAGTCTGATTTGATTCTTTGTGCGTCGGGTTTTTTTGTCCTGAAACTAAAAACACGGAACGTCCTAAATTAGTGAAGGGGCCTTAGAAATTATGGGAAATAACAACTTGCTGTTCTTAGCAAGGTGTGGGTGTTTATTCACATTCCTCTGACATCTGTACATACACGTTGTTGTTCTTTTTGATTTTTATGCAATATGGTGTAAATATGAAAAACACTGTAAAACTGGGATTCATGGGCTTACATGATTGTCTATATGTATAGATTTTTTTGGCAGTATCATTTGTCGGTATGCTCGATATTAAGAGCCGGATTCCTCCGTGGTCTGAAGTGATGCGTCTCTTCCTCTTCTTTGTGACTTTCAACATGTTTGCACATGTTTCCAAAACGACCTTGACGAGCGCGAGGAAAAAGGCAGGAAGGGGGGTAAACGGGCTATTTATGGAAAACAATGTAGCATTCAAATAACGAAAAACTGTGAGGGCTGTCAGCATTTTTCCCCAGGAATGTCTTTATTGTTGATGACGAGAGTGTAAAAAAAAATAATGAAATGTTGTTGTTGTTTTTTAAGGAGACGAACCAGACGCCAAATAATTGGTCTCTGAGGGCTTCGGCCACCGTCTCCGGTTATGTCCACGTGCAGAATGATATTCGGAGATCCGATCATAAGTACAGCTTCGCGAGTTCGGGAGTTTCAAAAGATTTCGATGTCCGGTTTCTGATGTGTGTTGTTTCAGTCGTGTGTGTGTGTGTGTGTGTGTGTGGGTGGTCATATCTACATATGAAAACACATTTCACTTTAGTTTCTGCTTTGTGCAATCAGTGTGTGTCGGGGGGGGCGCAGTGAGGAGCCTCACAGAGGTGCGTGTGTGTGTGCGTGTGTGTGTGTGTGTGTGTGTGTGTGTGTCGTCCTGTAGAGTCCGTGCCATATGAATGATTTTGAATTGCACTCGTAGCCTCGGAGGACCCGGAGTCTTTAAATGCAGTTTATTATTTAGCAGCTGCGTCACAGATTGTTTAATCTCTCGAGTCTGATTTGATTCTTTGTGCGTCGGGTTTTTTTGTCCTGAAACTAAAAACACGGAACGTCCTAAATTAGTGAAGGGGCCTTAGAAATTATGGGAAATAACAACTTGCTGTTCTTAGCAAGGTGTGGGTGTTTATTCACATTCCTCTGACATCTGTACATACACGTTGTTGTTCTTTTTGATTTTTATGCAATATGGTGTAAATATGAAAAACACTGTAAAACTGGGATTCATGGGCTTACATGATTGTCTATATGTATAGATTTTTTTGGCAGTATCATTTGTCGGTATGCTCGATATTAAGAGCCGGATTCCTCCGTGGTCTGAAGTGATGCGTCTCTTCCTCTTCTTTGTGACTTTCAACATGTTTGCACATGTTTCCAAAACGACCTTGACGAGCGCGAGGAAAAAGGCAGGAAGGGGGGTAAACGGGCTATTTATGGAAAACAATGTAGCATTCAAATAACGAAAAACTGTGAGGGCTGTCAGCATTTTTCCCCAGGAATGTCTTTATTGTTGATGACGAGAGTGTAAAAAAAAATAATGAAATGTTGTTGTTGTTTTTTAAGGAGACGAACCAGACGCCAAATAATTGGTCTCTGAGGGCTTCGGCCACCGTCTCCGGTTATGTCCACGTGCAGAATGATATTCGGAGATCCGATCATAAGTACAGCTTCGCGAGTTCGGGAGTTTCAAAAGATTTCGATGTCCGGTTTCTGATGTGTGTTGTTTCAGTCGTGTGTGTGTGTGTGTGTGTGTGTGTGTGTGTGTGTTTCGATGTTTCAAAGGACTCTTCGTGTCGAGCAGCAGCAGCTGGGGAAAATATTTCATACGCATCATTCACGTCCACTACATACATTCGATGTTAAATACTTGGTACTACACATATAGGCTGTATATACACACACACACACACACACACACACACACACACACACACACACGCGTGTTTCTATACTGTAGATGAATTACAAACCCTTAATGAGAATAACTTCGTCACGCAGTATTTGCCGGCTATGTACAAAGTAATAATCTCATCCGCCACGCACACACAGACATGACACATGAATATAGTTTCATCCTCACGGCGCACGGAAACAACGCGACATCGGGGGCTTTGCAGAGATTTTAACGTTAAAAGAATCTGATGTTTACTTTGCATTAGATGTTGTTAATGTATATTGCTAATGTAGTGTGAGAGAAACAAAATGCACCTTAATGTTTGCCAATATTCAGTTCAAAGGGCGAGAAGAAGAACAAATTGAACATGTTTTTGTTTGTTTTTTCCTCCTGTGACGACTGATATTAAATCCTCAAAGCACATTCAATGTTTGTTTACAAAGCATCATGGATGTATATTTTGTATATTGTTGATTTGCCAAATCTGCGTTCTGTGTCAGAGATGTTGTTTATAGTAGTGTGCCAGCAGGATGTTTAATAAGAACATTTGTTTGTGCTGTAATTAATGTATTTTCATACGTCCGGTTCTTCTTTCTCTGCTTGTTTTTTCAGTTTCCTTTTTTCTTTTTCTTTTTTTTTTTTTTTTCTTCCTCCTGTGCAAAACTAGTATTAGATGAACTTGCTTACGATGGTTTGTCTTTTAGAATATGTGCAATAAAAGTGTTTTGAGTTTTGTATTTTGCCCAAGGAAAAAGCTCTATGGATGTCATAGATGTTGTATATTAAAACAGATATTTATACTTCTAATGTTGCGTAATACTGAAAATAAAATGGAATTATAAATGAATCTCTTCGGTCCTCCTCTTGATGGATTTCATAGATTGGCAGTCAAATGTAATCGTTAAAATACGGCGCAAAAAATGGTATATGGAATAATGACAATTTCCTAAAAAGTTTCCTGAAATCATTAAAATAATTTGGTACTAATTATATGCAGAAGTAGCACTAAACTATTTAGACGGTGTACAATTGGTTAGTAAATATATAAACCTATTTGTTCATTTATATTAAATGTTTTAAATGAGCTTCAGTTCCAGTTAGACTTTACATGGAAGGTCTGAGAGTCCTAGGAGGGCCAATAGAAAGCTGATATGCTCATATATATATTTCAATATAATATATTCATGGGTGTGCAGTGTAACGCCAGCAGAGGGCAGTATCCTTCCACCTGTGTGATGCGGCTCAAATAGGTCCTCAAATATTCAGGAGAGATACTGAGGACTAATGTGATGGCCGGATATCCTCCAAGATCAGAATGACTTTGATTAAAAAAAACATATAGATTATATATTGTATAACAGTACACATTCATCTGAATTTTAAAGCAACATTCTAAATATTATGACTTATTATTATTATTTACATTCATGTAATAATGAGTTTATGACTCATTAAAGGTGCTTCCTGGAAAACTCCATTGATTCCAATATGTGTTTGGTTTGAGCAGATAAATACATAATTGTTCAATACCTGTCGATTCAAATGGGATTACAGTGTTAATGACTCGGATGGATCAGTGGCCACACAGACTGATTACTAAGCACAAATATTGGCTGGAAGAATGAACGGGGGGAAAGAAAATCCTCTTAGGGTTTTTTTTTGGGGAATGTCGTTAGCCGTCTGGAGAAGGGGGCGTTGCAGCGGCGAGTAGCTCCCACTGGGCAAAGAAAGAACGCTGACTTTTATTGTCATTAAAATACAGATAACTCTTTCCTAGATGCCCTTTTTATTGTGTTTTAGAAGGGATGTAAACCCAACTATCCCATTTCCTTTTCATTAGTGTGAGTCTGCTGTGGATCAGGGTCTCATGTGGGAGGTTTTCCACCACTTGAACAGCATTCATCCCCTTAATTAATTAATTTCACTTCATAAATAAAACGCATGGTATGACGTGCAGAGATAATAGATGGAGAGGATAATAAAATGTGTCTTCTTTGTCCATCTGACAGCGAGTGGAGGCTGGTTTGTAATCCATTTTAGAAAGACTGATCAATACTAATGATGTGACCGACTGTGTGCATTGTTATCAATCGGGTGTGTGTTTACACACATACACACACACACACATTGTAGAGAGAAACCAAACAAAGGGGGTGTATCTGATGTTCAGCAGGTTTTGAGCTATTTGAGCTTAACCTGCTAATAGTTGCTACTGAACACATTATGGGATTGTCATTAGTTTTGCAGGTATTTGGTTGATGAATAAATCCAGATTTTCAAATGTTTGACCTGATGGTGGCGCTAGATGAGAAGTTAAGAGATCACAAAAGGTATAACAATTCACCTCGCGGGTAACAAGAATGTCTGCGCCAGATATCACGACAATGTGAAATATTATATTGTATATCTGAAAACTTGAACCTGCTGGTGGCCCTAGATGAAAAGTCATGGGATCACCAAAGTCGGTAGGCTTCATCCTCTGGGTACCATGAATGTCTTTACCAAATTTCCACATATAACTCTAAATCAAACGTACTCAGTTCAATGTGGTGCGAGAGAAAGAACTAGGGCACTTCCAAAGTCAATAATCCTCTGAAAACCATGAATGTCTGTACAAATTGTCCTAATCATCGTCATGGGAACAGGACTAACGTGTCCCAATCTATGTTGTAGATTCTTTACTGTATAAGTTAAGAAACAACAATCAAAAACATATTAACTTCAACCACCAAAATCACAAGGGATCATCCTCTGAAAACCATGAATGTATGTCCCAAATTTCAACACATTTCCACAATTGTGGATATTTCACAAAGCCAACATCAAACATCAGTAGAGAAAATGTTAAGGGATCATCAGAGTCACTAGAAATCCTCATCTGGGGACCATGAATAAACCTGTCCTAGTCTGTTGTAAATGTAGAGATGTTTAACTGTGTATTTTGACATGCTGGTGGCTCTATAAGGGAAAAGAAGGGATCACCAAAGTAATTGAGATTCATCCTCTGGGTACCATGAATGTCTACAAAAAGTTCAGGATTGTCAAGATATTTAACACCAACATTATTAACTTCAGAGAGTAGAGAAAAATCTTGAGGACCTCCAAATTTGCACCAAATGTTCATTTCAGATTGCGAACGTTTTAGAGGAAAACGTAGGGAGAAACCCGGGTCTGGGGACCACGATTAACATGTGTCCAAATCTATGTCGTAGATTACTTATTGTATAAGTTACTATTTTGACACGATGGCAGGCACTGAAATGAAAAAGAAGGGACCACCAAAGGAATTGAGATTCGTCCTCTGGGTACCACGAATGTTTACGCCAAACTTCACGGCAATCAACCTAATAGTTGTTAAGATATTGCATTTCATTCTGGACCAAAGTTGTGTGTGTGTGTGGGTGTGTGTGTGTGTGTGTGTGTGTGTGTGTGTCGGTGGAGGGGGGTAGCGGTGGTAAAAAAATAAAATAATAATCCCTTAAAACATCCACTTGTCCTCTTTCTGTGCGTCTCGAAAGGACTTTATGGTCATTTTAGAGTCGACCGCGGAGGAAAAGTGAATCTCTTATAAATAAAGAAGTGGAGCCGTTGAAGCCGGCGGTGGGAGGATTGCTTGTTCTTGTACACACACGCACTCCGAGACACGGCTAGATAAATCCACTCTGGCCTGTATTAACTCTTGTCGCTGGAATTTGCTCAAGTACATTCTGTGACTTGGGGGGAAGCCAAAAAACTCCAGCCCAGCTCTCATATCTCATGTTGCAACTAATGGCTTCGCGCCGAGCTTTCAGCCCTCGGCCACAAGGCCCATCACACACACACGGGGAGAGGCGCGCTTCTTTGTGTAGGCGAAGGGTTCAATCTGGCGTTTTAGTTCTTTACTTCCTCGTTTCTTGCAAGCCTATCGTTCCCTCCGTGAATTCCACCGGCCTTGCTCGTTTAAAGCCGCAGTAATCCTGTTGTTGTAGTGTTTCAGCCGCTCCGTTCAGTAGGAGTAACGGCTCAGCAGTTGAAAACATTCTTGACGATTACGCAACTGTTCCAACTGTCATGCGTGTCCTGTACCCGACCCCGACCTGTCCGTCGCGTGGCATATTTCAACCGTGTTGACAACATTAAACACAAGTAAAAGTGTGTGTTTGTCTTGGTGGGTGGCGGGTGTGTGTTTTTAAAAAAAAAAAAAAAAAGTTAAGAAAAATGTTGTGTGTGTGGCCCCCGAGTGAATGCACGGAGATTGTAAACAGTGTGGAACACCGAGAACCGAATATTATTTTGAGAACTCCAGGAAATGCTTGTGTTGCGACATGTCAAATAAATAAACACTGGATTGTGACCGAATCACCTTGCGGCCGTGATGAAATGCCCGCTTTTTAAAATAGATTATGGGACTTGAAAAGCTTCTTTAAAAACTCCTTGTGTGGCAAAAAAAAACAAAAAAACAAGGAGCGCGTTGATTAAAACCTTCTCCGAGACCTGTGTAGTTACAGGGAAATGAGAGGATGGCGATGTATGACTGTATGATATTGTGGTTTTTTGTGCAAAGGCTGCTAAATGGTGGGTGTACAAAAGAGTATATACAGAATGGTGCTGGGTCATCACAGTCACTGCACATCGCAATGACTTCATTTTAGTCTTTAAACAGACAGTTGTACATATTGCAGTTTGTTTTGTAAGGCGTGCACTCAAAGAGCTGCAGACTGCACATTAAGACTTGTTATCGGTAATCGGATGGACCTACATCTGACTAGAACTAGAACACATCTGACTAGAACTAGAACTAGAACACATCTGACTAGAACTAGAACTAGAACACATCTGACTAGAACTAGAACACATCTGACTAGAACTAGAACTAGAACACATCTGACTAGAACTAGAACACATCTGACTAGAACTAGAACTAGAACACATCTGACTAGAACTAGAACTAGAACACATCTGACTAGAACTAGAACACATCTGACTAGAACTAGACTAGAACACATCTGACATCTGACTAGAACTAGAACTAGAACACATCTGACTAAAACTAGAACACATCTGACTAGAACTAGACTAGAACACATCTGACATCTGACTAGAACTAGAACTAGAACACATCTGACTAGAACTAGAACTAGAACACATCTGACTAGAACTAGAACTAGAACACATCTGACTAGAACTAGAACACATCTGACTAGAACTAGAACGAAATGAGCCAATGGAAACGGAAATAGACTGCAGCTTGCAGAGATGAAGTTAACATTGCACCATTTAAAAACTTTAAAAATGTTAATTGACTTGAATGACCGATCTCTAACCTTCCCTTCCTCTCTAAGATACTCAAGATCCTTGAGAAAATAGTCGCAAATCAGTAGTGTGAGTTTCTTCCTCATAATAGTTTATTTGAGGAGTTCCAGTCAGGATTTAGATAACACCACAGCACAGAGACAGCACTGCTGAAAATTACAAATGACCTCCTAATTGCATCAGATAAAGGACTCATCTGTCTTGTCAGACCTTAGTGCTGCGTTCCACACCATTGATCATGACATCCTATTAGAGAGATTGGATCAGTCGATTGGCATTTCAAGGCCCTTCAATTTGTATTTGTAAACGATGAAGCCTCGATGACCACCAACGTTAATCACGGAGTTCCACAAGGTTCTGTGCTTGGACCAATTTTATTTACCTTATATACGTATGCTTCCTTTGGGCAATATTAATCAGGAAACACTCCATAAACTTTCATTGTTATGCAGATGATACTCAATTATATATATGGATCAAGCCAGAAGAGACCAACCTGGTCGCCTAACTTCAAGCATGTCTTAAAGACATAAAAACTTGGATGACCTGAAACTTCCTGATGTTAAACAAGTTATTTTACTGGGCCCTGAACACCTCAGAGATCAATTATCTGGTGATGTGGTTTCTGTAGATGTCATTGCCCTGGCATCCAACACCACTGTCTTGGTCACATCTTGTCTCAAAGCGATGCAGAAAAGCTGGTTCACGCGTTTATTACTTCCAGACTAGATTACTGCAACTCCTTATTATCAGGCTGCTCTAATAAGTCTCTTAAATCTCTCCAGTTGATCCAGAATACTGCAGCTCGTGTACTCACACAAACTAAGAAAAGAGATCACATTACTCCTATATTAGCTGCTCTGCACTGGCTCCCTGTAAAATCAAGAATCACATTTAAAATTCTTCTCCTCACCTTCAAAGCCTTGATTGGTGATGCACCATCATATCTTAAGGAGCTTGTAGTACCATATTGCCCCACTAGAGAGCTGCGCTCACTAAATGCGGGGCTACTTGTGGTTCCTAGAGTCCTAAAAAGTAGGATGGGAGCAAGAGCCTTCAGTTATCAAGCTCCTCTTTTATGGAACCAGCTTCCACTTTCAGTCCGGGAGGCAGACACAGTCACCTCATTTAAGAATAGACTTAAGACTTTCCTCTTTAATAGTGCTTATAGTTAGGGCTGAATCAGGTTTGCCCTGGTCCAGCCCCTTAGATATGCTGCTATAGGCTTATCGGCTACTGGGGGATGTTTTAGGATACACTGAGCACCTATCTCATCTTCTCTCTCTCCTTATGGATGAATTTACGTCTCTCCATTGCACATTACTAACTCTACTTCTTCCCGGAGTCTTTGTGCCTTTTCGCCTCATACAGTCCTTTGGACCTAGCTGTGTCCTGCTCACCCTGCCCCCTTGCCCCTGCTTCCTGTATCCAGCCCCTTGCCTGGGCCTGGCCTCCTTCCCATTGAACCTGCCTCCTTCTTTGTGCCTCCTGCCTCAAAGGCCCTGGCCTCATTGGTCCGGCCTCTTTCGCGATGCCATTTCCTGCCATGGCCCCCACCCTCTCCTCTCTTCCTCCTTCTATTTCATGGGTTGTGGAGGTCTGGATCGTGGTCCATGCCTGCTTCTCATTATTCATACATTTCTGTCACATTCATTGAATGTGTTGTAACTCTGTAACGCTGTACACATGACATCTATTTGTGATTTTGGGCTATACAAAATAAACCGAATTGAACTGACTCAGATACACAAAATGTGTTTCGATGAGTAACGGTATACTTTACGTATAACTTCTACACATTTTGTGGGGAGTCGCACTTTTAACTAACATTCCATCTATTAAATTCTACACAGTAGGGTTCTTGTTCCAACTCCATAAGTATTGAGTAAAGCAGAAAGACAACATCTGTCTCTCAGATGATCAACAGTTCATATTGCGGCTCTAACTCTGCCGATCATCACTCGCTTGCTTTCTTTCCGTTACTCATTCCTCATGATGAGATGTGAACTTTGCCTCTTGCACAACACAGTGTGAGACCCAGAACATCATTGTTTGAAGTGGCAAGAAGCGAGGCTCTCGCACACACATGGCAATCATTTTTGAATATTCTGGTTCTGTTTTGCCGATTCATTACTCATCTAAACACTATTGAGTCATCGAGGTGCTGAGTAACAAATCAAATTACTGCAATGACTGTTTGCCAAATTGCACGCTCGTCTGCGACCCTCGAGGACAAGCGGATATAGTAAACGGCGGGATGGATAACAACTTCCGTCTGTTTCCAGTCTTGTTTCGAGCTCAGCCGACCACAAAACCGCTTTTTCTTTGAAAGCCACGTAAACTCTGACTGCACTTTGTGGCCTGAGAGTGCTCTCTTAGTAATAAGAGGTGTTATAAATGCAATAAAAGCTGTGCTTTTCCCTTCCAGAACTGTATTCTAAAAAGATCACCTGGACAAAATGAACGAGAAAATATGTCACGGAAGGATACAGTCAGACAATTGTGAATGTGAGTGTACTTTAAGTTCATTTCCACATCAAACAGTTTGAGCAAAGACGTCGACGTACAACTAAATGATGAGTTAATGTTGCCGTCCTTACAGTATACCTGTGGAAGGGGATGAGGAGGCCAAGAGGGGGAAGAGGATGAGTAGCATTGGTTGAGGATGAAGAGGAGGAATGAGGGAGGAGAAGATCCCCCGGTCAAACCCAGGACAAGGGTCTGGGCTCAGGAGAGTGACACAGGCCCGGTGTGGTTCCACAGCGAGAGCATTAATGAGCGTCTGAGAGGGATTTAAGCCTCGGGGCTTAACGCGGATCAGGCTCTGATGCTCCGGTCTTTGGAAAACGGGACCGGAGTCCGAAAAAAAAGCACCATTCTGGAGGCACCGACAGTCTAAAAGGAAGACGGACTTTGAAGTGTTGACTTGGTGGAACTCCCATCGGAAGGCTAAAGTGATGCTCCCTAGCATGACATTTCAGTATTGGTCAGGTTCATTAACAAGTACAACAAAGTACAGTTTTGAGGTACTTGAGTATTTCTAAGTTACAAATGTAGACGATACAAGAATGTACAACTTAAAGTTATTAAATTATGGACGACTGAGAAAACACTGCTTAAAGTTTAAAGAGTAATTTCTTAAAACTCGGGGGTGCAGTTCTTTGATTGACTGACTGTAGAAACCCGAGCAAGAGGAACATCCTACAAGAACCAGAATGCATTGCAAGGCCTCGTGCCCTCCGGAATGACACAAACAAGTGTTTCCTCATTCCTGGCGATGCACATGTTTCTTTAAAAAGATTTATTTTACTTTTGATACTTTAATTACATTGCAATGCATTTTTACCTCAGCAAGATTGTAAATTCTGTAAAGACCTTTTTCTTGCAATTTCCACTGCTCCCTGTATAATAGACACCGCATCGTCTCCCGCATAGTGAGCAGTAAATACAGATTTAATGATCCATTGTCATTAACAACACTAATTATAATGATTCAAATGATTTCCTCTCGTAAGTGCCAAATCAAAACAAAGGCCGTCTTTGTTGTCGTGTCTCGGCGGTGGGTCGGTGTATCATTCGTGCGTTGAAATGTTTTGACCCTGTCTGTCAATCATCGCTGCGGTCATCCCGGCTCAAATATTAACCAAAGATAGACTTTGGACTCCCCAACCGGCCGCAGACATATGCTCGTATCGAACATCTAAAAAAACACCATTACTGAACTGTTTCACTCGTAAGTCGGTGAAGGGACAGAAAAATACGTTTCCATAGGTTGCGGGGGTTAAATCTGCACTCATCCGGCTAATTCACGTGTGTATTAAAAGACATAAATGTCTCATTAATTAATACATTTGTTCAAGATTATGTTTTACAGCTTGAGATAGTATCTTCTTCACTCATCAATTATATCTACATTTACATAATAGTGGAGACAAATGTGAAGGAGATGAATAACAACCTCCAGTAAGAGAAATAATTCTTAAAGCCATAAAAAAACAACACTGAACATCATGCTTTAAACTTCCTATAGGACCTGCTGTGTGAATGGGGGGGGGGGGGGAGCGTTATGTAAACAGTGCCAGCGCACACGACCCAAAACTGCCACAGCTGGCTGAGTTTGCGTAGGAGGACCTGGCTCAGACTCTGCGTACGCCATCAGGGTTTGTGGATCATTGGAAATCTGCTTCGGTCCAGGCACCGACTGCAGCGGGGCGGATTACCCTGGGAGCGGGATTGAGCCTGTCCCAGATGGAGTCCTCATTTGGTCCCAAAGGATTTTACAAAAGCATTTGTGAAACTTTTTTTTTTTTTGGGGGTCGTCCGAAGGTCATGCGCATCAGTTATGTGCGTGTATTACGACGCTTTTTATGGTCGAAACAGAGAATGTGAAGTTATTAGAAGTTGTTTTTGATCGTTTTTTTCCTGAAATGATATGCTGCAGGCATAGCGAGTGACTGGGGGGACTTGACATATACGTTGCCGTTGTACTCTAGAGGACCGGACTTCCTGTTTAACCAGCTATGTGCTTGGTGTCTTTTGTGCTTTCTTGGGGCCTTTGCGCTGTGAAAAGGAAGCGTCTTTAGCTTCTGTAGTGTGAGTATCCCCCCCGAGGGAAATGGAATATTCGAGCCCTGTACAGATGAAAGAGGGATTTAAATCAAATCCTCTGCATTTAATTGGACCGTTAAAAAGTGGGCAGGCTTTTGTGGCCAGTATAACTGCTATAGGCCACCACGTCCCATTCAAGGTCAAATAGGATACTTCTATCTCACTGCAGAAGAAGACTGTCAATCAAACACAGAACAAAAACAATGCTGCGTTCACACCGTCCCAAGATAAGGCGTTGCAAATGTTTATGCAGGCAGAAAATGCCGTCCGGCCACTTTATTGTTTTGAGACACTCACACAGCGACAATGTTTTCAGAGTAGAAACCTGCTGTACACTATAGCACACGGCAGACAGACACAGCATGTAAGCAACGGAAGAGTTGGAGAGTTCCCTAAAAGAGTCGGAGGAGACCAAAACCAGAGCTAAAAGAGAGTGAATATTGGCCTCAGAGTCACCGGGTGGCCAGAAACAGAACTCCTCGTGAATGATCATATTGCTCTGTATTTGCTGCACATGTGAATAAGCACCTTTGCCAACAAGTTTCATCATATCAACCTAAAAACTGTCCTTGCAGGTTTCAAGGATACAAAGTGCATCTCCTGTGTTTCAGTTGTGTTTTGCTCCTACAAGAGAACACGTAAACTCCACAGAGAACATTGGACATATTCATATTTGTTTGCTTCACAGCAGCGTTTATGCTGATGTCGGCTGTTTGCTGGAGAGAGGAGGTAAATACTGCTTTTGCATACGAATGAGAGAATTCACTGCGACGGAGAAATGAGAGCTAATTTACCAGAAGCACTTACCTCGGCTCGCATATGAGGGGAGGTCATGCACTGACAAGTACAGCCAGGCACTGATTAGTGGGTAATGCACTTACTTCAGTAAGTGGTGTAAAGCGCTCCACGGAAAAAAATGGAATCGTCTGGATTTGCCGCACTTAGCACGCCGACAACATATTAACGGTCACAGGAACACGCAGCTTACAGCGGCGCGTCAACTCCACAATGAGCCGCCGTTGAGAAGAAACCGCTGGTAAAATACTGCAAATTAAATGTCTTTGTGTCACGTTTTGTGTCGATCGGGTGTTCGTTAAGTGGCTTCTCGATTGTAATCTTTGGCATGTCAAACTCCTGCATGAAGAGATATTGAAAGAAGTTTTCAAATCCTTTACTTTGAATAACATTTCTATTCTTATATATATATATATATATATATATATTTCCTGAGGTAATCAAATGGTTTCTGGGAAAAGATCTCAGTGTACAAAGAAACTTGTATTGCTGCCATAAAAAAAATAGATTCCTCCGTTAAAAAAACTGTTACTGTTATCTGTCCTGTTATCTGTTTGTTCGTTGACCATGTTTATCTATTATTGCATGGTGTTTATTGTTTTTATTATATTTTTATGTCTATGTTTATTGTTATGCACCTTTCAAGTCAAACTGTGTGCAAAGTACTTGGCCAATAAATTATTCTAGATTCTGATTCTGAAAAACTCTAAAATTACAGCAAGTTTATTTATATGGCACATAATTGTCATAATTCTAGATTGTGTATGAAGTATGTACATGCACAGTCTTTAAGTATGTCTGAATGTACACCAAACATAATTACACATCCAAGTCACACTAGCTCCCTTGTCAGATTATTCCAAATTAATATAAAAACTGAGCTACTTCTTTGAGGCGAAAGTAGACGAAGCTGCTGACTTCTCACACTGTGGAGACCGGCGGCGACGGACCATCCGAGCTGCAGATGTTTACAGATTATAGGTCCGGGGCAATAATCATCTTGCTGGAGATGTGCACGCTCTCTCATTACAAGGCGGCCCCACGGACGCAAAGATCTTTGTCCTTATTCTTTGGAAACTGTGCACGTCTGTTTTTTTGTGGGAAAAAAAACCAAATTCACGTTATATTATCTCAATAAGATCGGAGGGGGAACCTCGGCCAGAATAAGCCCACTGGAGGCCACATATTGGAGGGGTGCTCTGGTGCATCTGGGTCAACAGCGCCATATATATATATATATATATATATATATATATATATATACAGTATATCTGCAAGGCCTGAGAAGGCAATATTGGACCACGAGGTCCAGGCTCAGGTGTTCGCAGGAGACGGGTGCAACAACTATAATGACTTAGTGCAGATTGACGCCGTAAAAAAGAGTTCCCATCCCCCTAAAGATGAAGTTTTACGGCCCCTCCAGAGGTCCGTTGCCTACCGACAGATGGTGAATGGTGAATTCATGACGGTGCCTTATTAAAAGTAGCACGCCGTGCTGGAATACATCCAAAACAACTAGTGGAGGTTGCGCTATAGAGCAAACACCAAATTAGATGGAAGCATATGTAAATGCTTAATGGTTTCCTGAGACTCTTATTGGAGAGCCGGGGGGGGGGGGGGGGGGGGGGGGGGGGGGGGGGGGGGGGGGGGGGGGGGGGGGGGGGGGGGGGGGGGGGGGGGACATTGGGTGATTTAATGTGCAGAGGCAGAAGCGAGAGATTAGCATGCACGTTAAAGCAAAGTCCTTTAATTCAGATGTGTGTAGCATCTGGACTCTAAGACGTCCTCAATACATGCAAACCACAACATCCATCTATCTTTTAAAAAGTGACAGCTAATCTACGGACGATATATATATATATATGCTCACATGGTGCACAATTTATTGAACACCCTTTTGAATGAAAATGCAAAGCCGACAAGTCTAATTCAGACGTTCCCCTCACAGGAAGCACTTCTCTCTCTAATGGATGACTCACGCTGCCCACTTGTTGACAAGAACATGCTGCGATGTTCCCGGAGGAGTTGCACCGAAACGCCTCCCACTCACATTAACCATTGTGCTCTTCAATAAAGGACCAGGTATAATCAAATGACTGAAAGGCCAAACTTACCCTGCGGCAGCAGACGCGTTCTCCTTGTTCCCGGCCGGTACTTCGCAGACTTTTTGGCAAAGCCATGGATACAGCAGGGTATGAACACATTAAATATTGAGTCATTTATAACGTCAGTAATTATAGTAAAAAATTTTTAAAAAACACTGACACGATCGTGAAGGTTTTCGACCTGCACAGATAGATTTTTGGAGTACACCTTTTTAGATCATATTTACACATCCAGCAGTTATGGAGAAACCATACATATAAGTTGATGTCTGGCTATCTGATGAATGTTGCATGTCCAATATCTGAATAATATCCCCTCTCTTTCTGCTCCACCATGTTCACCAGCTAGTGAAGTGTGTGTCTTTCGAGGTGAGATGAGCAGACAGTCGGTGTTTAGAGATATTTGGTGGAAAACGACTGGCCTGCAGCATCTGGAAACGACACCGACGAGAGCGAACGAGAGCAGTAAAGTTGTTATTTGTATTTTTTACAGACACCATTAAGCCCCCGAGCCTAACATTAACAAGCGCCTCTAAACGCTGTTTAACGTATACTGTATATTGTCCTGAATGTCGAGGAGAGGGAGGCGAGAGTCGTGTCGCGTTGGGGAGCTCGTAATATTAAAAAAAGAGCTTTTTTAATTAAACGAAACCCTCAGCACGATAGATCTGATACGGGACGGTCCCAACAGAGGGCCGATTCACGGGCATTAGCTTTGCCACGGGTGTTTTAAAGCACAAGAACCCAATGTTGTTGGTAAACACTGAGGTCATTTCATCACTTTGTGATGCAAGTCATCAATTTCAGCCGTGAAAAAAAGGATTAAATATGATCTGGATCTTCAAAAGAACGACTTGAACGTCGGGAAAGTACATTTCGTGAGTTGCATCAAAGCCATTCCGATTTTGTTTGTTGCTATTTAAAAACTGCGAGCGGAAAAGAGACATCTGATATGATCTTAATCTTCTTTTTTTCCGTTCCCACGTGGATAAAACGGTGGACTTCTCTCTCGTTGCGTCGAAGGTATTGGCACACACACATATGTATCTCGTGCCCTGCAGCGGCCCCTGAGGCTCTCCTGCCGAGATGTGAAATTGGCGTCATGATGAAAGTCGGAAGTGCGAGCTGCAATATCTTTCATATCACTTCCTGGAAGGCATTCCTAGAGAGCACAATGGTCCTGTACATCAGAAGAAAACATTTAATAATCAAAAAATACTGCAGTAAGGCAAGGCACGTTTTTTTTGTATAGCACATTTCAAGACTATTCAAAGTACATAAAACCATTAAAAGCATCGATACATAATGCAAAAGAAAAAAACAATTAAGAACATTCATTAAAGCATTTTAAACAGTCAAAAAGTAAGAACTATTTTTACAAGAATAGATCAATTAAAAAAACACTTAAAATTCACTTAAAATTGAACAAACCAACTTCTTTAATGTTTAAACTTTTCAAATATCTTGTTTTAGTCTCATTGGAAATGCAATAATTTTATATTATCATAATGATGACAATCACATTTAGGGATGCAACTCATTATTATTATTAATTAACTAATTCATTATTTATTAATTGGGGGAAATCACTCCCAAGAAACCAAGGTGACGTCTTCACATTGTGTGTTTGGTCCAAAATACAATACATTTACAATACTATAGAACTATAAAAGCAACATATTCTCATATTTTAGAAGCTGGAATTAGATAACGATGTTTTTCTAATTTTTTTTAGAAACGACTTGATGGATTGATTGTTAAAATGGTTCATTTTCCTTTCAACTGATCAACTAAACAATGAATCGCCTGTTGGTTTCAATTGGCTGAGTTGCGATTTAAAGTGTTATTTCGTGAGCTTACTACTTGGGAGTACTCGTTGGATGTTGTTGTTTTTGGACAGAGCCAGGCTAGCCGTTTCCCTCTGTTTCCAGTCTTTATGCTAAGCTAAGCTAACGTAACTGTAAATTAGCGCCAGGTTCCTTCCCATATTCTAACAATGGGGTATCATGAGGACACAAATAGTGTCGTGGTGATTCATCTCCTACCGTGTGCCACTAAATTCAACCTCGAGTATGCACCTGTTCACGTCAACAAGTCCTAAAATACGGAAATAAAAAGAAAAATCTAATATTTCGAGAATTTATACTTCTTTCTGACAGAAGCTGCTGTTTGAGACGCTCTGTGGGGCCTCTCTGCTCCCGGCTTCTTTATGACGCCAGATGGTCGGCCTTGTACACAATGCAGCGCTCTCTCTCTCTCTCTCTCTCTCTCTCTCTCTCTCTCTCTCTCTCTCTCTCTCTCTCTCTCTCTCTCTCTCTCTCTCTCTCTCTCTCTCTGCACACACTGATACCTCGTGGTGGGAACTGGATGCGATGGTCGTTGCTCAGACTTTAACTGGTCTCCAGAGCCCCCGGGAAACCTCCCTTTCAGCGCCCCCCCCCCCGCCACCCGCTTCTCTGTTCGCTCGCTCTTCCTTCTGCCATCTTCTCGAGGTGTTTTGAAATTCTCTCGCCATCTGCTGTCAGAGTTGGAGGCCGAATGTATGTTAGAGCCCCCCTTTCCTCTGGTTTTTTGCCTCCCTGTGGCATACAATGTGTCCCTTTCAAACAGAGGACGTGAGAGGTGGCACAGATGATAGTGTCGAGGTTATTGTGACCGTGCTCTCAAATCATAACACTGCGCTTGTTCCCACATGCAGGAATCTAACATAACAGCATATCTTGTACCCCCCCCCCCCCCCCCCCCCCCCCCTCCCCACACCCCCCTCATTTCCTGAAACCCGCTCAAGCAGCAACATGAGTTCACAAATACCACGATAAGATCAGATTGAGAGCACCGAGTGTCACCGACATCAGATATTTCCATGTCGGGTATGTCCGTTATTAGATGTGCTTACGAGCGCCTTAAACTAAGTCAGTAATCTTATACATGACAATGAAACAGCACCACGCACAAGATGATACCACAATTGTACTATTTGCATAGAACACTTACAGTGAATGTGTCTTTTGCTATACCATAAGTTTGGGTTTTAATATTATTCAAGATATTAGACTAGCACGCATTGATTTCATAATGCATTATAACTTGTAGTGTCTATATTTAGGCAAAGGGATCGGATCAACCGGGTCTTTCCAACAACGTATCTCACGATCTGACTGAAGATGTAACGGCGGGGTCCCGCAGCGCCATGGCGACAGAGTAATGGATGACTGTATCTACCAGGAAATTCAATTTTGCAAATAGCCCCCTCATGTAATTCAAATCGACACGTTGAAGAAGAAAGAAAAAAAACCTTGCTGTGTGTTGATGACGAATTTGAAAAGTAGGTGAGAAATAGCTGGACGGATCCTCTGCGGTTGGTGTGGAGAGAGGAGCGGAACAATGCGCCGCCTGTGCCGGCATCCTGGGAGTCATGTTTATTAGCGAGAGGCTGGAATATATAACGTGCGACACATGTCATGCACATTTGAGCTTTTGCTCTATATTCTTAATTGCAAATCAAATCTGCCAAAGGAAAGCTAAAGGGTAAACCCCATCCCCCACCTTGCTATTGGCTCTTTGAGGCCGTACTTACACACACAGGCACAGCTTACAATGGCAATGTTAAGCAGGTATTGGTATGAACTTGTTCGGTATTTCAGAACACGGGACTCTCCCGGATAATCTAACAACCCTCTGTGTCTGAGAAATATCTGTGATAACGGACGGGGGTCTAAAAACACTACATTACCCATGAGCCTCAGCCCCCGTAGCTATGGAGAAGAGGGGTCTAAAAACACTACATTACCCATGAGCCTCAGCCCCCGTAGCTATGGAGAAGAGGGGTCTAAAAACACTACATTACCCATGAGCCTCAGCCCTCGTTGCTATAGAGAAGAGGGGTCTAAAAACACTACATTACCCATGAGCCTCAGCCCTCGTTGCTATAGAGAAGAGGAGTCTAAAAACACTACAATACCCATGAGCCTCAGCCCTCGTTGCTATAGAGAAGAGGAGTCTAAAAACACTACAATACCCATGAGCCTCAGCCCTCGTTATATGGAGAAGAGGGGTCTAAAAACACTACATTACCCATGAGCCTCAGCCCTCGTTGCTATAGAGAAGAGGGGTCTAAAAACACTACAATACCCATGAGCCTCAGCCCTCGTTGCTATAGAGAAGAGGAGTCTAAAAACACTACAATACCCATGAGCCTCAGCCCTCGTTGCTATGGAGAAGAGGGGTCTAAAAACACTACATTACCCATGAGCCTCAGCCCTCGTTGCTATAGAGAAGAGGGGTCTAAAAACACTACATTACCCATGAGCCTCAGCCCTCATTGCTATGGAGAAGAGGAGTCTAAAAACACTACAATACCCATAAGCCTCAGCCCTCGTTGCTATGGAGAAGAGGGGTCTAAAAACACTACATTACCCATGAGCCTCAGCCCTCGTTGCTATAGAGAAGAGGGGTCTAAAAACACTACAATACCCATGAGCCTCAGCCCTCGTTGCTATAGAGAAGAGGAGTCTAAAAACACTACAATACCCATGAGCCTCAGCCCTCGTTGCTATAGAGAAGAGGGGTCTAAAAACACTACATTACCCATGAGCCTCAGCCCTCATTGCTATAGAGAAGAGGAGTCTAAAAACACTACATTACCCAAGAGCCTCAGCCCTCGTTGCTATAGAGAAGAGGGGTCTAAAAACACTACAATACCCATGAGCCTCAGCCCTCGTTGCTATAGAGAAGAGGAGTCTAAAAACACTACAATACCCATGAGCCTCAGCCCTCGTTGCTATAGAGAAGAGGAGTCTAAAAACACTACATTACCCAAGAGCCTCAGCCCTCGTTGCTATAGAGAAGAGGGGTCTAAAAACACTACAATACCCATGAGCCTCAGCCCTCGTTGCTATGGAGAAGAGGTCAGTCACAGTTAACGCCTGTACTTCTTTTTATGAGCACAGGCTCGTACTGTTCAAAAACCCAAATATTTTCAGTTCCATTCATCTTTTGTGCTAATAATTCAGATGGGAGAGGTTCATCATGTCCATCCGGAGTCGCTGTGATATTTTTGTCTCTGCTAAAGTGAACGGAATGACTTAAATCTTAAAATAAACAAGTGAGATCACAAAAGTCTCAGGGTTCAACCTCCGGTGACCATGAACGTCGGTCCAAACCTTCACGTCGTGTCAAACACAGCTTGGGTTCCCCCCCACACACAAAAAATGATTTGTTGTCGAAAAAAATAAATACCAGACGGAAAACCAAAAAGTGGGAAATGGATCTCGAGGCCGAGTCAAGCGTAGGAAATGATCATCCGGTTGTGGTTTAGTAACTGTGTCATTAATGTCAGAAAGGAAAAAAGCTCATGCCGTCCTCTGACTGATGGGCAACGCTCTCCTCGGCTCTTTTTATTCATCCAATCTCTGTGAATTATTTCCTCCCTCACAGGGAGAGCGTTGTGGCGAGCACATCAAACAAGATTACACGTATAGAGCAAAGGGTGTGTTTACTCTCCTTCGGGGGAGGGGGGCATATTTAATTTGCCCTGTCGCCCTGGTAACGTGAGACTCACAAAGAGTGGCTGTGGCGTTGCCTGTAATTACAGGAGAGGCCTCTTCATCGGAGGCTTTAATCTGGAAAAAATACGTGGCCTCGGACACCAGGAGCCAGAGGAGTAAGGACTCGGCCGAGCTCTTGAACCTGTGAACTTGTGAATTGAGCATTAAATATGATTTATAAAAATAATGGGCAATGAGGCCATCGGTGTCAATCAAATAAGCAACTGAAGGGTCGTTCTGTGAGTATACGCCAAATGTACTTGTCTCATATTGGAGGGGAAACTAAATAATTCAGGCCAAGGAAGAAGAAAACTACCAGGAAGAAAGTGCACGAAGAGATGAACACGCAGTCTATGACCTCATGGACAATAATCTGAAAAATGTCTCTCTATAAAAGTTTAAATGAGCTCCCAAAAAGAATAATTTCAATCATAAACCAAAGAGTTGGACATGGTGACAGACAGACAGACAGACACACACACAGACAGACAGACAGACAGACAGACAGACACACACAGACAGACAGAGAGACAGACACACACACAGACAGACAGAGAGACAGACAGACAGACAGACACACACACAGACAGACAGACAGACACACAGACAGACAGATACACACACAGACAGACAGACACACACACAGACAGACAGACAGATACACACACAGATAGACAGACAGACAGACAGACAGGCAGACACACAGACAGACAGACACACAGACAGGCAGACACACAGACAGACACACAGACAGACACACACACACAGACAGACAGACAGACACACACACAGACAGACAGACAGACACACACACAGACAGACAGACAGACACACAGACAGACAGACAGACAGACACACACACACAGACAGACAGACAGACACACACACACACAGACAGACAGAGAGACAGACAGACAGACACACACACAGACAGACAGACAGACAGACACACACACAGACAGACAGACAGACACACACACAGACAGACAGACACACAGACAGAGAGACAGACAGATGGACGTCGCTGAAGTCCTGCCGCTGTAGCTCGGCTGAAGAATGTAAGAGAGGTGAAAGAAGAAGAGACGTAAAACCAGAGAAAGCGAGAGAAGACACGGGGGGGGGGGGGGGGGGGGCGGCTCCACCCAACGAGAATCCTGTCTCGTGGTTTGAAGCCCGAGTGCTCCAAATGAGAGGGCCCCGGAGCAAGGTTTCAATCTCTGCTGGGGAAATCACTGGCCTGTGCTCATCAGCCATAAACATGTCACTGCCGAACTAGGTCACCGCTCTCTGTGCGCGCACATCAAACGGCCGGGGCCTCCAGTGCAACACGAGCTGGCACCGCCAGCCTTCTTCTTCTTCTTCTTCTTATTCTTCTTCTTCTTCTTCTTCTTCTTCTTCTTCTTCTTCTTCTTCTTCTTCTTCTTCTTCCTGGGCTGTATCTACCTCCACATGACATGGCCCATTCTTTAAAAAAAAAAAGTTGTGCGCCTCTTTTGTTTTGTGTGACACGTCTCCGCCTCTTGCGTCCACAGCGTGCAGTGAGGATGGGGGGGGGGGGGGGGGGGGGGGAGGCGTGGACAGACAAGGGTTAACAAGGGAGGGAGGGGAGAGGCGAGAACTGAGAGAGAGAGAGGAAGTGTGTGTGTGTGTGTGTGTGTGTGTGTGTGTGTGTGTACTGTGTGAGTGTGTATGTACGCACACTGTGTCAGTGGAACAGCAATAGGAAGTGTTGAGGTTTTAAAGGTGTCTGTATATGAAAAGTATACTTACCAGAAGAATAACCAGACACAAGATGATCAGCAACGTAAATAAATGAGGGACCGATCAATTAATCTAGAGGGACGTCTCTAAACAGAGGGCCACCCTGCTGCAAAGGTTTTTGTAAGAGAAATCAGAAAGGAGGACGGAATGAGATAAACACTCACTTCAGACGACAGGTCCGGTTTCTATCCGTGTCACAGGTTTCCCAGAAGTCTCCTCGACAGCCGGCCAACATCGTTCATTAATCACGTGGCAGCGCTTTCCTCCAAGACGTCTTGTTAATGCAAGGCAGGAGTTACTGGATCTTTGGATCAGGGCTCAGCTGACATGTACAAATCTCCAGTTTTATCCCTTACTCATTTAAAAAAAAAAAAAAAAGTTTACAGCAGATTTGTGTGTGTGTGTGTGTGTGTGTGTGTGTGTGTGTGTGTGTGTGTAAATTCTTGACCTCAATACTGAATATTGAATTGCTCTGTGAGTCGAAGGAATAGTTGTGTTTATTTGAGTTATTTCCGATGATTAGACGAAGCAAGATCGGTATACTTGACAATTCTTTAAAATGCAAAAAAAAAAGAAGCATATTTCACAAATTATAATTATTATTATAAGTTAAAGCTCCCATTATCAATATTTCCATATGGATTAAATAACTGTGTGTGTTGAGAAAAGAACATGTTAGTGCCTTTCAGCCCTTTGTTTTCCCTCTTATCAGCATTTTAGCAAAAAACTGGTGGTCAATTTAGTTTTATTGCGGGTTTAAAAATGTTAAATGAGGAAATGCAGATTTGATTGTTGATAGTAAACTAACAATGACAAAGACATTTAAAGATATCCTCTTCTGCACATGCAGCTCCCTCCGATCTGTTCACGTCGGCATTCTCGGGCCAGAAAAAAAACACTCGGGCTGTGGCTAATATTGGAAATGAATGATTTATGGACGAGTCCAGAGAAGAAGGTCATTGTCCGAGCCGATGGAGAGAAGTGCTCTCTCACACCGGAGGAATGCTGCTTCTCACCAGCACACTAGCCGGTCTGTGCCCCCATCAAGACGAGAGACATGTTGCACTAATGAAGACTAAATCCCCCAAATGACTCTTTGTGAGTGAGGATGGGGGGGAAACAAGGATCTTTAAGTTGGAATCATTTCAGAACCTATAAAAATGACTATTCTTTCATGCATGTGTTTGATATGTAAAGAATATACATGATATGCAATGTTAATTTAATGAAGCATGCAGTGGTGGAAGAAGTATTCCCACCCTTTAATTAAGTAAGTAAAAGTATGTTAGTATTATCAGCAAAATGTACTTGTTTATTTATTATCTTGTTTATCTTAAGAAGGTTTAAATAAGCGTTGGTGGGTGATGCATTTCACAAGTTCATCTTATGTTAATGAGCATTATGGGGTTTACGCATGTGAGAATTCTCAGCTTGCTCACAAAAGTAAAAGAATCAGTGAATAGAGAATTTGGGGGGGGGGGGGATAAAAAAAAAAGCTGCGAGTCTTGAGAGCTCCACGTATTAAAGTTATCCATTATTAAAGCCTTAAAAACACTGCATAGATTAATGGTTTAAGGGGCCCAATCCACGCAGAATGAATTCTTTAAAAAGTAGAACTCGCAGCGTTGTGCTGAGACGTACAGCAACATCTCGTAATCGTGAGACTCTCTAATGCCCGTGCAGGAATTCATGTGTGTTTAAATGCAATTCTGTGATGTTCACGTTCGCACGTGCACTATTATTTCACTTGAGGCCGGATTTTTAAATACATTTGCGATATCATTCTGCGTTGTTGACCTATTTCCGACTCTGTATGTAGCACATGAGGTCTAAGGGGCTGCACACTTTAACAAAGCCTGCCAGTGCGGTGGACCTCTCAAGTACTGTTCAATGGAATGTATGTCAACTAAAAGTGCTTATGGTAAATTATTCAAGGAGCCTACTGAAACAGCTCCAGAATTGTTATTTAGGAGGAAATACATATCAGATTTCTACAAGGAAAAAGATGTAAGAGTGCAAAACTGTTTTATTGCCAAGCATTACACGCAAGTTCAATATCAGACTTATATCTGTCAGCTAATTATCAATCTGCAGTCAGTAGCTGGTTAGCTTAGCTTAGCATTAAGACTGGAAACCAAGGGAAACAGCTAGCCTGGCTCCCTCCAAAGGTAACAGTGCAGTGGGAGCGAGCACTACAGATGGATGTCTGCAGAGCTGTGCATGAAATATGCAAACGTGTCTTGAGTCAGAATAGAATATAAATAATGGGTCACGCTATTTTGATATGTACTGGATGTGCAGCACAAAGACAAATTATTAATGTTAAGAACAAAACATTCATATTCAGAAGATAATTCAGAAATGAATGGAAATGTCATATTTTAAACAACTGTCGCTTTAGATCAGGACTTCACCAAAACACGGGCGCTAAATTTAGACTTGCACTTGTTATAGATTGAAGAAAACACTTAATGAGTAACTTTCTGATGAAAGAATAACCACTTTTTTTCGTACTTGCTTGTGTGTGCAATATTCTACAATGCCAACAAAGTACATGCACGTTTGTTTTCATGTCTCATATAGGAACAAAGTCCAATCCCATAAACCCTCTGTGTGTGCGGAGTAAGAGATCCTTTCAGAGGTGTAGCTTGGTGCAGCAGATGGGTCACCAGAGACTGGCTATTTAATTCAGGAGGGTGAGGTGTGGTGCTGGCAGAGGGGAGGGGATTACATGGTCTGGTGGTTCAAATATCAATTTCAATGTGTGCAATTTTGGAGGGGGAAAAAATGCTAATGTGAATTTAAAGAAAGACGTCAAAAGGGCATTTAATTTAAGTTTCCCCTACAGCACAGTTGGAAGTTCCTGGTTGCTATTGATTTCCCAGCACATACTCTCCTGTTTTCTATACTCCTTCCTCTTTTCTGGATGGCGATGGCCACCCGATGGCCTATCTGACTGCCGAACACTCAGACCGGCCTGGTGCAAAGCTGCTTACAGCCTCTTTTAGCACACAGCCGAGACAGTCGGGTTTATACTTGATAGGGGATTTCTGCCAGCAGCCAGTCCTCTTTCCCTGCCATAATTAGGTCACCCACATTCACAGTCATGCGCCTCTCAGATGGTGACTCTGTAAGATGTTGGGACCTTCCACACTGGGAACATGGAATGATTTATTAAAAAAAGAAACAGAAAACAATGGAGTTGAATAAATAACCCTTCTTGGCTGTGACAGAAAACTATTTTTCTTTTTTATGTTTCATTTCCTGCTGTGTTCTATTATAGATATTAAGCTATTTCTCACATAACTTAAAACAGCACTTGCTGTGTTCGGTCCTGAAATAGAAGAAGAAGAAGAAGAAGAAAAAAAAGTATGAAGCTATATTCTAGTGTTTGTTCTTCAGATATCCTCTGTGTGGTTCACACACACAGTGTGTGTGAGGTGATATCTTTACATTGGCCTCATTGCTTTGCATGCCGGGTAAATAATCCGCCTTAACCCGATAACATAAACCAAAAAGGACATTGCGTGCGGGGAAAGTTATGTAATTTTTTATATGTTTTTTTTTTTTTGGCGTTGCGTGCAAGAGGACAAGCACAGGGGGCGTGTACCGCCACTAGTGAGACTGATTGGTTCGATTTGGTGACGTCAGTTGTCTGACAGCGCCACGGGCCAATGAGAGTCCTCGCTGTGTCTCCCACCCCCACCGCCTTGTTGGACCTAGAAGGGAGCCTTTTTTTCTTCTTTTTTTTTTTCTCCTTAAGCACGGGGTAACCGTGCCGTTATGTCCGACGGGGCTGCGGTGTTGTTTAACTGTACATTAAACCCGGAATTAAAACGCATATGTGTTCAGCCTCCTTTCTCATCGTCCCGGTAATGGACACCTTGAGGGTCGGGGTGTGTTGAAAAAGTGCCTCCGCGACGCTGAAGTTTTAACCGAAGTTGCAGCGAGAAGAGGACCCGTCGGATTCGCCCCGTGGACTCGGTATGTTCCGCTCACGAAGCCAGCAAACGTTAATATATATATGTATATGTATATTTTTTTAAAGTACTAATGTCAGAATATGTGCTCGTGTTACATGTTTTCTTTCTTGGAGGTTAAACTTAAGTTTTAAGTAGCTTTTCGTCGACTTGCATACCATTTAAAATAAATAAATAAATGTATATACTTAACGTTAGTTATCTGCCATGTTCTTTAGACTACTTAATTAAACGTCGTGCTTTTTACATTTTTTTTATTAAACCTCTCGTGTCGTTCAAACGTGAACTAAAGCCACAAGTTTCTTTTGAAAACTTAACCAAAGGAGGTTTCTGTGTATTTAGGTTGCATAACGATTCACGTTGTGAGGGGAAGCTAATGTTAGCATTCGCATGCTACCCGAATGGCACTGAGGTTGACCCACAGTGTGAATGTTGAATGTACCAGCTAATCACTAATTGAGTTTCCAACAACACATCCTTTTGCTATTGGAAGAGTCCTTTTTGTACCCGGGGGGGGTGGACATTTTCACCAGGGAGAAATGGGACCATAAACTATTCAATTAGGACATTAATTAAAGGCTTAATGGTGCATTTCATCAAATGCATGCCACCACCTTGCTATTAGCATAGTAGAGTTGAAAAGTAAGTTCTTAAATACACATTTTTAATTGTGTGTGTGTGTGTATAGGCAGTAAATCAGTCAAGCCCAAGTATTAAGTAGATTGTGTATTTTTGTATTCTAGATTCTGCCCTTGCAGTATAACATCCACAAGGGCTCCACTTCTGCAGAATCATCCCTTTCTTATTTAGCAGATTTCAGTGTACATCCCAGCTTCGAGTGTGACCTGTGCTCGTCTTATGTAACATGTTTCGAATGGCCTCTGCTCTCATCTTACAGGTCTGGATAGCGTTCTCGAGGCTGCAGCTGCAGGCCATTTTCTGATGGGCGGCATACTGCGAGGCAACTCACCGGGACGACGTCAAATCATTCGGACGAGACGGCAACTGTGAAAGAATGAAGACGAGCTAGAAAGTGTGGTCTCTCCGAAAAGAAATGCAAGGAGGTTTTCTTGGAGGTATACGAATGCGCGGCTATTTGAACTAGCAAATGTTTAGCTGGACTAAAAACACAAGTCAGAGAAACCTGAAGAGTAACTTTGCTTAGTGATTCTTCAAACAAAGGGTCCGCCTTGACACAGAGTGATCAATATGAGTGCTGAAGGCTATCAGTACAGAGCGCTTTATGACTACAAGAAGGAGAGGGAGGAGGACATCAACCTGCATGTGGGGGATATACTGTTGGTAAGCAAAGGAGCACTGGTGGCGCTCGGGTACACCGATGGGCTGGAACAGAAGCCAGATGAGATCGGCTGGCTCCCAGGCTTCAATGAAACCACTCAGGAAAAGGGAGACTTCCCCGGGACATACGTCGAGTTCATTGGGAAGAAGAAGATCTCGCCCCCCACGCCCAAGCCGAGACCCCTCAGACCCTTACCTGAAGCTCCAGGATGCTTCAGGGCGGACTCGGACCCGGAGCAAGGTGAGCTTCACGCCACTCGAAATGTTGAATAATCTGACCATTATTTTCTTGATTTAGTTTTTAAAAAGCTATAACTTAAAATGTTTACATTTCATTGTTCTTTGATGGCGCCAGTAAAAACTACAGGATGTGAACTCCATAATGCCAAATTTACGATAGTGTTAACTTTTGGCACGTTTCAGCTTTGAGCTTGTAAAGATTACCTTTAACGGGGCACACTGAGCAAAACATAACTTCTTTTTTTTTTAGTCATCTTGCCTGAAGATCTAAATATTATCGTGAAGGAACAGCTGTGCCCACCAGATGTGAAATTTAAAACGTTCAAATGGTTGAATATGTTTTCTTCTTTGCAAGGTGCCCTCACTTGTTGTTTGTTTTTTTACCTGGAACCCGTTGTTGACACCATGACGAATTCGCGGTTGAAATGGGGGAAAAAAAAAAACGTAAAAAAACAACTCGCCGAATTTGGATTCGGTGTGAGAAAGATGCTGATTGTGCAGAACAGTTGCGGTTCTCTGGCTACAAGTGGCTCTGTGCCCTGAGCTGTACAGCTGCACTGGATGTGAACCAACTCAGTCCCAGAGGACAATGCTGGCGTTCATCCAGGCTATAGTACACCAGAGCCTATCGGGCCAGCCATATGCTGCCCAGTGGTCATCTGTTGCTCCACTAAGGCACATCTTAAGGGAACCAGCGTTGAGAGAGAGAGAGATGATAAGATCTCTATATACTGGCGATTAAGGCAAATTGTCCTGAAAGCCTTTGGGGAACAGTTAGGATAGCAAAAAAAAAATTGCACCATCCCACATCCTCAAAATGATCTTGTTTACTAGTTTCAAGTAGCAAGATCGCATTGGCTCAAAAACAGTGCTGCTCCTAAAAGCCACAATGCCTCCCTTTCGCCATTCCCTTTTACACGAATTGCACTTAGTGAAACTGAAACGACTTAATGAGAAGCTATTTTTACAGTTCTGACATGTGTAGAGGCGAGCAGTGTTGCCCAATTTGTGTGCACACTTTAACAAACACAAAGACACAAAATCCATCTTTTATTCACTTTGCGTGAGACGGCAAACGAGTCCTAACTCGGCCGGTTCCTTTGGGAGCGAGATAATTAGCTACAAGTGGTTTACGTGGCATCTAGAAACAATAAAAGTAGTGCCTTGTTGTACATGGAGTGTATATAGTTTTTTTTTGTTTTTATAGCAAGTAAGATGTAATTTCTGCGATTTTCAAGACGGCTGCGTTAAAAAAATAAAAATAAAAATCCCCCTTTAAAAAAAATTCTGAATCAATTTAACTGCTCAAAGCCGCAACTTCGAACTGCAATTAAAAACTTGCATCTTTTTAAAGACACTGCGGCTTGCACCGATGTGCGCTCAAGGGCTTTTCTGCTCACCTAAAGAGCAGCTGTAGCTGCCAGGTTTCTAGTTTCTGCCCTTTTTGTGGTGCGATTGTGAAATTCTTCGCAGTGTTTTTTTTTTTTTTTTTTTTTAAGCTGGGGCGAGCGAGGAGCTGTATGAAGGGGGCATGTGTTGAATGGCTGTGTTGTGGTTGAGTGGCAGCGCTGAGCCCCGGAGCGAGTGTGAATGTAGCACCGGGAGAAGAAAAGTCTCTGTGTCCTGGGCTGTGGGAGAGACACACACACACACACACACAGAAAGAGAGCGAGAGGGGGGGGGGGAGAGAGAGAGAAGGGCCCCCCTGGTTGTGGTTAAGGAAGAGAGAGAGAGAGAGAGAGAGAGAGAGAGACCATGTGCTTGCTAAAGGGTCCGTGCAAAGGATAGTGTGCAGAAGGACCAGGACTGGAGCAGAGCTGGGGGCTTGGTAGAGGGGCTGATGCAGGCGTGGGGTACAGGGGGGGGGGCATTGGGCGGGACCCGGGCTCTGCATGCTCAAGGGGGCTTTGAAGAGGGGCTCTGGGATGAAGGCAGGGCTCTTGTTGCTCCCAGAGTGTTTGTGATTTATTGCCCACTACCAAGGGATCTCACTCCCTTCCTCCTACTCCTTTTTTCTTCCACTTCCCCTCCTCCCTTTTTTATTTATTTTTTTTTTTTTTTTAATGTTTTGATAGTTCCTACAGTCAACTCTGGTCCGGGGGGGGGGAAGAGGTGGAGAATGGAGGGCCCTCTCTGAGCCACAGGGGTTTACATGAGTGCAGCAGATGTGGAAGAGGGTGAGGGAAGAAAGAAGAAGAAGAAGAAGACTGGGCTGGGAAACTATTCTGCCTCATTCCAGCTCTCAGGCCTTTTTTTTCCCTTCTTTTTTTAAACATTAACGTGTTGCTCCTTTTTCTGGGCCTCTCAGTTGAGAGGATATGCATGTGTTGGGGCCAACTCGGGAGATTTTAAAACCCAGAGAACCAAAAAGCCCCATTATTCTTTATTTGATTGCTATACAGAAAAAGAAACACAAACATATATTTTTAAAAGCAGATGTTTTAAGCACATTGATACTTTTCTCAATCTCGGTGACGAGGTTCAGTGACCGCCAAGACGATGGTCGCTACGTGGTTAAAAAAAAATAATTGTTCTCTTTCCAACAAGCCACAGTCTGCGCGAACGTTCTTCCAAATGTTCGAGATTGAAGGTGCCGAATAACCAATTGTTGCTCTACGTGCTCTCGCAAGGTTCGGCCTCACATGCCCAGTCTTGTTAAAGAAAAATATTTGATGCCGTCGTCAGGCTTCGTCTTCGTCTGAGGCTCATCATCTTTTCAGTTTCCATGCATCGGGTACAGTACCAACAAAAAAAAAAAAACTTTTAAAAAGCTTTCTGTTGAATATGACTGGAGTACATTTTATTCTTTAATTTTGTATAAAGGCAAAACGTTGATTTTACGATTTTTTTTTTTTAATCAACAGTGCTGTTGATTACCGTTTCACAACATGCGTGTGGTTTAAGATTGGTATACATACACACTTACTACTAAGGGTGTCACGATTTAGATTACATTTTTCAGCTTTCCATGTTTGCAGCCGGCCACAAACAAAACGGCGCAGATTTCGGACGATTTTAGGGTTTTTCACGGTGCATTCAGGGGTACCTCGTAAACTCTTGAGAAACACAGTTATACAGTAACCTCCTGCCATCTAGTGGATCCTCCTTTTTTCCCCAATTGACTGGTGTAATAAATTGTTTTATAAAATTTTGGCTACGTCAAAGTCTACAAATTACACGGCGGGAAAAACAATTTTAAAAAAATCGAAAAATCTAATCCAATCGTGGATTTGGAGAATCGCGACACCGCCTCACTTGCACGTGCACTTTTTTTTTTTTTTTTCCCCCAGTCAAGGACGGTCGCGTGTCGCTTAATCCAATCCGAGTCAAGAGGAAGCACGAACAGTGTTTTTTAATAATTATCTTGTGATGTTTTCTCTGCGGGGCTTAAGGCAGCTGGGGCCAGGAATGTGTTGGAGCTTCTTTTGGTGGTAGGGCCGCGTGGCACAGACTGCATGGTAGACTGATCTGTAGCTTTGTGATGCATCAGTATTGTGCTAAATGCTGATTGCAGTAACTCGGTGCACAATGCATCCGCACAATAAAAGGTTTGCACACTGAATAGGACCCCGGGCGGTTGCTGTTTTACACCGTCGGTGTACTTGCTGCTGGCGTGAAAGCTAATTTAAGGTTTATTTGTCTTTTTTTTTCCTTTTTATTAGTGCTGCTGCGGTGAACTATTTTGTCAAACTTTTTCGTTGCTTAATATTCCCTTGCTACGCTTCCAGCACGAGTAGAGCGGCAGCGAGGGGGAAAAAAAGCACCGCCTGCAGCCGTCGGCTTGTGGTAGTTTCCGACATTGGATTGTGTCACAGGGAGGATTGTTCACCAAATGTTGTGTGTTCGGAAGCCCTCGTTTAACTTGTTGAATGAGTTGTCGCTTCTTTTAAAAAAAAAAAAAAAATGTTTTGGTCTGACCACCAGTCGGAAACTCACGATATTGAGTTAACTATTACATAAGACTGAGACCAATGGTTTGACAAGCTAGATCCAAAGAACGTTTGCCACTAATGCTTGAAATTAACTTTGAAAAGAGGTTGACTAATCAATTCTTTGCGCTCCCTGAAAATTACACCCAAAAAACATGATGTAACATGGCCGAATATAGATCTGAATTAAAACTAGTTTGAGCGAGTATCACTTAAAAAATGCCTTCTCAACTGCTGTAATTATACAGTTTTTTATTTTTATTTTTTATATATATATATATATATATATATATATATATATATATATATATATATATATATATATATATATATATATATATATATGTGTGTATGTGATGTGACAGAGAAAAGATAAGTAATGTAATTTCAGGGCTGAATAAAATCAACATTGCAATTATATTTCGCTCCAAACTGCGCCAGTGGGTGAAAACCTTGAGTTGTGTGGGAGGAGGAGGAGGAGGAGGAGGAGGAGGAGGAGGAGGAGGAGGAGGAGGAGGAGGAGGAGGAGGAGGAGGAGGAGGAGGAGGAGGAGGAGGAGGAGGCACCCTTCGATAGACTTTAAAAAAGTGGTGCAACAAGACGAGGTGAGATGAGAGAGGAGCACAAAGTCGAGGGAGCCAAGGTAGACTAGCCGTGCTTACGGGGGTGTGGCTTTATTTTAGACCGGGGGAGCTTATTTCTCCTCGTTGGGGGGCTCATAATGCAGGTGTGAGAATTATTAGCAATGGAAGCACTTGCTTTCCTCAAAGGGCCTCCTTGTATATCTTTTAAATATGCGGTTCCAGCACACAGCTTCAGTGCACAACTCGCATTGCAGAAGTTACACTTGCAGCCTACATACTTGTGAATAAAACCAAGTTTAATGTGACTTTTACTTTTTTTTTTTTATGTTGTAAATCAATGCAAACAATGACATGTCGGCATATCTCATTTTAATGCGACCGAATTGCAGGAAAATAGAAAATTTAAGCTTAGTTTGAGTGGATTTGAGAGATATTTCCAGCTTTAAAAGTTAACATTTTCATTAACTTCATACTGAATGTGGTCCGTGTCTCCTGAGACCGTATTTCAGGCATTGCGTGTGTCCTCTCTAAGTAGTAGTTGCTCAGTGCACGTGTTGTTATGTGGCCCAAGATGACACCGATTCACAGTTGATTGCAAATCAGGAAACTGATCATTTGTGTAGGTGTTCCTCGACAGTCTGCGCCTTTTTATAGGGTTAATTGTCAGGCTGTAGCAACAGTCTCCTCATTGGCTGTTGCTTAGCTGACGCACTGCATCTTCCACCCTGCAGGGGGAGACATTGCCTGCCCTTTTTTTTATTTTATTTTTTTATTTTTTTTACAAACCGTCTATCAGGCATTGACTAAAACGTATAAGCATGTTAAAGCATGTTTGAGCTTCAATTGGAAATGGGTTTCCGAGAAAAATTCTCTACTTTTTCGAAGTCTGAGTCACGCTTTACATCAGCTGCACCCCTTTTTCATGACTTCTACCCAACAGACAAATCCACATTTTCTTTTCTTTTTGCAATATGTAACACACTCTCCTGGGCCATTTAGTGGCGGGGCTCACCGTTCAGACGAGAAGAAACGGTGTAACCTGAAAACGCCGGTTACTTGAGCAGACCCTCTAAATTTATCCGAAGTGTGTGCTATCTTTAGTGCGCCGGTGGTGCCCCCACGCCTGTCCTGCCCACAGTCTGCAGTCTGTTGGGTTCAGACATACCGTTTCAGCCGCGGGAGATTGTCTCCTCACACACGCACACACACACACACACACACACCACAGCAGCACCAGTGGCAGCTGCATCCACTGCCTCAACTTGCGGTTGACTAACTGACTGGCGGAGGCCTTTTGGGATATCATGAGAAGGTCTGCCAAAAAAAACGCAGGCTTGCCGAGACGTGTCCAAAGGGGCCCCCGCGTCTCCTTGTCCCCCCCTCCCCCTCCCCCCAAGTCGCTGCAAAAACCAACTTCAGTTGAGAGAGTCACGATCAGCTGTTCCAAAACAAAGCAACAGTAATGCATTGTGGTGCGACTGGAGGAACGAATACGATTAGTGTGTTCGGGGCATTGATTACACCGACGGGTATTCTAATTTTCATGCAGAAAGTGCATCCATCGCATGCACACTATGCTTTTTAGTGTGCATGTGTAAACGGCTATACCCGTTTTCCCCGACAGCAGCAAAAGCTACCTCGCTATTGCCATCGTCATTACGGCTTAAATTAACTTCCAAAGTTATTCGTGTGTATTTTTGAACGCGTTTCCATGGTTATTTGCTCCGGCCAGCATGTTCGCCGCTCGATTCACCGTGCCAAAAAAAACAAAAAAAAAACGCTTCCAGACATCATCGCTCGACGGCGCGAAAACATTTCTGCCATATTTTGTCTGCCACTTGATACAAATCCACCGGTGCCATAACTATCACGTCGTTGACGGTACCGAGAAGCACCTCCTATCTTCAGACCCGGCCCCGTGTCACTCGGAGGACAACGGCAGACGGGGAGTAAATAAATAAACCGGCGGATCACTTTGAAAGGTCTTGTTTGGGGGATTATTACGTACATCTAGAGACATGCAAGGTGGATGTCTATTAAACCTTCTGTTGAATAGGTGTGTTAACTTTTTTAAAGGGGTTTACTATTTACAAATTGCCATATTTAAACCCTCTTATAAAGACTTAAGTTTATCAGAAATTGTATCTTTTTATGAAACTAGTCTCTGGATGTTGCAGTCGAGCAATTTACATGGATATGAATATTGTGTGTAGGGGAGGGGTTTCAATTTAATTGAGTTTCTCAGAAAAAGATTGGCAGTAGAATTGGCAGGCGTGTTGGGTATCTTGTCTGGCAGAAAGGTTACATGTCCAAGGTGTGCGATGGCAGTACTACGTGTCTTTGCTTGATCTCTATTTAGGGAAACTCTGGTGTTCCATCTCAGAGTTCACTGCTTCTGAGAAACGCCCCCCCACCACCACCCCTCCCTCCCTACCCTCCCCTCCAGCTTTGTGGTTCCAATAATGTCTTCCAGATGACCAGTTGTCCTACATGGAGTTTTGTGTGTGCTGTGGTTAGAGGGACTTTGGTAATCCAGTTTCTTCACACGCAACATGCCCAGCCTGGGCCAAAGAGGATGTGGATTTGGATGAAGAGGTTCATTATTTGCTTGATTGAACACTCTGCGGTGGAAGAGGGGTGACTCCTTTTTTCGTAATGAGTAGCATGCACGCATCCAGTGGATGCCTGATACAAAAAAAATAAAAAATCTTATTAATTTTTTCGGTAGAAAGAAAGAAAAATATGCTCACTAGAAAGGGTCCCATTCATAGTTTCTCGAGCGCTTTTTGAAACTGCAGACTCTGTGTTGGAACAGTCGAGCCTTTCAGAAAAGTGCCCTTTCAACAAAAAAAAAAAAAATACGCCTTTGCAAATCCAAATAAAACCCCCGTGCCAACCGCCTTCATCCTTTCATGTCCACACCTGGGTGCAAAGTTCTGAAGTCAAAATTTGGAGAGAAAAAAACAAAAAACTGAGACCTGGTTTACCTCACATCACCGGGTATTTGCTTATTTCCACCAAACCCTGAACCTCCTGTTCCTGAATCAAGTCGGAGGCAGTCCTCTGGTCTCGTACCGGCTTCCTTTCTTCACGTTGTTTTTGAGAGCCGTGCACCTTTTTGTTGGTTCAGATGAAGTTCTGCCCCTCGCTGCATTAAATGTAAACATTCGTCCCAACTTCTGAAACCTCTGACGTCTAGCAGACCCATTTTATTTGCGTACGGGCCACATTAAATCTCCTTTTTCGTGTGCTTTTAATTCTGTTTTTAAATAACCTAAAACCCCCCCAAAATAATTCATTGTCACCACTTGCCAGAAATGGGCCAAACTGCACCTCCTCCACTGCTCCTCTGTCTCAGGGCGTCCCCCAGGGTTCGGTGCTCGGTCCTCTTCTGTTCATCCTCTACCTGCTCCCTCTTGGTAACATCATACGTCATCACGGTCTCCTCTTCCACTGCTACGCTGATGATGTCCAGCTCTACATCCCCACAAAAGCCATTACCACTACTACTCATTCCACTCTGACAAACTGCCTCACTGACATTAAATCATGGATGAAAACCAATTTTCTCAAACTCAACTGTGACAAATCGGATATGATCATCATCGGCCCCAAATCTCTTCTGCCTCACCATTGACAACTCCACTCTGTCTCCCTCCCCTCACATCCGCAACCTCGGAGTCATGTTTGACAGCAACCTCTCATTTGAACAACACATCAAACCAGAACCTCCTTCTTCCACCTAAAAAACATCTCAGCCCGTCTCCGCCCATCACTTTCCTCATCTGCTGCTGAAACTTTAATCCAACGCCTTCATCACCTCCAGGATTGACTATTGCAATAGTATTCTTTATGGCACATCTTCCAAAATCCTAAACAATACATCCAGAACGCTGCTGCTCGCCCACTCCCGTTACCGTGATCACATCACCCCTGTTCTCCAGAGCCTTCACTGGCTCCCCGTCCCACAACGGAGCCAATACAAAATCCTTCTCCTCACTCACAAAGCCCTCCATAATCAGGCCCCCTCCTACCTCACCGACCTGCTCCACCACCACACTCCATCCCGTTGGCTTCGCTCCTCTGATGCCGATCTCCTGTCCATCCCACATAGGACCAAGCACCGGACGTGGGGTGACAGAGCCTTCTCCATATCTGCCCCCTCCCTCTGGAACTCTCTCCCCAAACTCATCCGAGACTGCACTGATCTTTCCTCATTCAAATCACAAATCAAAACCCACCTGTTCAGAACTGCTTTTAATGTGTGATTGTTTTTGTTTTCTTATCAGGGTCCGAGCGACTCAAAGTCCCTATTTATTTGTTTTACCTGTATTTTAGCTATTGTTATTTATTTATTTTTAACTTTTAGGATGTTTTAATTATGTGAATTGTCTTTGAGTATTATCAAAAGCGCTATATAATATTTGTTTATCAAAGGAGAGCAAGCAGCATCATATTGCATCAGACAGGTGGAAAACGGAGAACTCGTTCACCTTCTCATGCTCCTCGGCCTATTGCGTAACGGAGCTCTCTGGCGATCACATGATCAAAGGTGTGAAGCCATTGTGTACTTCCTGCTTTTTTTTTTCTTGTGATAATTAACTAGTTTTTTTTTTTTTTAGGTTTTGGGGGGTTATGATGTGCATTTTTCTCTACTTTGGCACATTTTATAGAAGAAGGTCAGTCTAGAAAATAATCTGAAGATTAAGCCCCGACTGCTTGTAACTACTTTTGGCAGTACGCCCAAAATGACATTCATTGTGCATCAGAAAAAGTAAATAAAATACACCACAAGATTAAGCACTGATCCATAAGGACTCCTTTTTATAAAGCACCGTGTACTCTTTTTTTTAAAAATCTGTTTGTTTGACGACCTGTTGTTGTTGTTGTTACCTCCAGGCTTCTGTCTGCTGGACTTGACGGAGCAGTTTTCCCTCCCCGAGACCAGCCCACCCATGCTGGCCAGACTGCTGGAAGCCATTGAGAGGAAAGGTGAGCTTGACCGAGAAAATCTCTCTCAGTGACGACTGCACAGAACCGAACGGTCCAATACATGTAATGATTTGTGTTTTCGGAATTTTTTTTTTTTTTTTAATGCAGGTCTGGAAAATCCCACTTTATATCGGACATTTACTGCTGGTGGTGGACTTGAAATCAGGCAGTATTTTGATTGTGGTGAGTAGTTATTTTTTTTTGCATCATCTCTGTGTGATGGTAGTAAGTCCCCCAATCGTTGAGTGGGAAGAAGACTAAAAAGAGGAAGTCTCTCATAGAAGAGAAATAATAACGGACCAACGGAGATAAATGTGTGACGTGACCGAAATAAAAGAGGATGTGTGCATAACTGTTCAAAAAAAGGAATGCACAAGGCTTTCTGTAGGCTCTATCATGCATGATACAGTTTTGCAGAGTTTAAGTTTGGAGTTTTTCCATCATATCTGGTTTTGTGCTTCAGACCCTCCCTTACCGGACCTGGATCCTGTGGAACTTCCCGTCCTGTGCGACGGTCTGCGCAGGTACCTGCAGGATCTTCCCCAGCCCGTCATCCCCACTGCAATATACGCTCAGATGGTCCACACTGCCAAAGGTGAGACCAGATGGCCCCCTGAGCACAGATGCACCGATCATTTCCTTACTGTACAAGAAAACAGAACTGCAACCCCCCTGCACACAAGACACCAAGTGTAAAACCATAAAATAGATAATTTGTGTATTTTGTCTCAATGAGTCTTCTGTCACTTAGCTTGCTTTCTCTGTTGCAAGCACAGACACACTTTTCTCCAACCACACGCACTGTTCTGTCGCGCGGCATTCTCTTGCTGTCACATGGCCAGAAACAGGATATCTGTGGTTTAATGGGAACTAAAACCTGCCTGAGAGTTTATCTCTAGCATCTCTGAGCAGCCAATCACCTGCCAGTGTACCTTACGCTCATTGCCTACCACACAATCTCTCTGCGGTTTCGTAACCCAATTGCACACGATGTGCTATTTTCCATCCGTCCCTCCAGTTTCTTCTTCTTTTTTTTTAAAAAACATCTTTCATTTCTAGCTCTTCTTTGACTCTTTTGACCTTTTTTCTGTTTTCAACAGAGGCGGTGAATCCTGAAGAATGTGCCCAGCTACTACGCCGCATCGGCAGCACCCCGAGCCTGCCTCCCCAATACTGGCTAACCCTCCACTGTCTGCTGAGGCATTTCTCCAGAGTGTGCCAAAACAGCTCCAAGAACCTGCTCAGTGCCAGAGCCCTGGGCGAGATCTTCAGCCCGGTGCTGTTCAGACAACAAGCCACCAGGTGGGTGTTCGGCTCCGACGGCGAACAGCGACGCAGCGGAAAAAAAACGAGTGTGCGAGCTCGACCGTGCAACTCAAACACACATTTTAGGCTCACACACACACACACACACACACGTACACACAGTCGGAGCGCAGTCTGTCAGGCACTCGCAGGTTTTTAGCTGCACGCGATTTATATAGGTTGGAGCTTTTCTACTTACCAGCTGTGCTGCGCAATTAAAGTAGATAAGCCTGAATTACCATCAGATTTGAAGCCAGCGCAGAGCGGCACAGACTTTCACCTGGGCTGTAAAACACACACTTTATGTTAACTTTTCTTCCCCCCCCCACACAGTTGTGAACCCAGCTCGGATGCTCACATCAAGATCATTGAAGTTCTGGTGACCAGTGAATGGAGTGAAAGTCAGGCAGCTCCAGGTATTTAACAACTTCATTTTTTTTTTTTAGACTCCCGTCTTCCACAAAGTTTGAAATGCTGTTGGTGGAACGTTGTTTATGTAATAACTTAATGAGCATTACATCGGTCCTGATATGTAGCGTGTATTAGTGGGTGAGGAGCTTGGTTGTATGTTCTGCAGAACGAGAACTGAACGCCCTCAGATAAGAACTATTAATAGCTTGAAGAAAGATGTTGAGACTTGCAACTGCTGCAGTTGTAGAGGGCCATGGAGTACACAGTGGCGGGCGAGTTAACCACTATATTAGGTTACGGGTCAGAGTTTTAACAGGAAAAACATCCCCCGATTGTCTTTGTGGTACAATGTTCAGAAAGGTTTACCTGAGAAAGTTTCTTTCTTTTTTTGGGGGGAGATTGCAAGTTACCTTTTTTAGAAATTAAATATTGCATTCAGTTTTTAAAGTTTACAAAATGGTTTCCATGAGAATTAGTTGGATACAAAGTGCAACTCTTTTTTTCTTTTTTGCTGAGCGTGATGAATGTGGTTGCCTGTGAATTTCCATTTCACAAATAACCGTGTGAGAACGCAAGATAGATAAATATCTTCTGAACAAATTCTGTTTTTCTTCTTTTAGGACACGTGTGATGTTATTAGTCCGTAATATATCAAACACACACACAGAGAGAGCTGCACAAAGTCTGGTTTCATGGCCGGTGCAGTGGTGGTCTGCCATAGCTGAAGCTGGTCTGGTGGTTTGTGTGAGTGCACAGCATTGCGTGGCACAGTTATGTTTTCACAGCGCTAGTTAAAAGCACGGTCGTTGGCTGGCCCTGGACTGGCTGTGGCTGTTTAAACATTTTATTACCTGTTAGGTCTATTTATAATGTTCCTGTGCATGGGCCACTCTCAGCTGTCAGTAATTTGCACCTGCGGGAGCACTTTGGCACTCGGATGGAGGGATGGATTGAAGGGCGGCCAGGCCGGCGGGCAGGACACAAACCTCGAAACACTTTTCTTTTTTTTTAAGTTCTTTTTTACACACACACACACACACACACATTTATATAAACACAGGACCCAGTCAAAGATACAACAAAGTTCAAGTGTGCCGAGCTGGTTTCAGTCACCTGTCTTCTACAGACGACAACTGGGTCGCAAGAAGAGAGAGGAAGAATAGACTTTGTCAATACACATGTACATTTGGTACATGTGTTTCTGTGAAGTGTGTGTGTGTGTGTGTGTGTGTGTCTGTGTCTGCGTGCCTCCTCCCAGTTACTGCGTGCCTATTTTAAGTAAGCGACAAAAGGCCCACTTAGATTTGGTTGGCTGGAAAGTCGGCCTGCTCCACAGAGCGCTTCTTGTTAAGTGAGGGCTGCTTCTAGTTTCTAGGGCCACTCTGCCCCCCCCACCTTCCACCCCTCCCCTCCTACCCCCCCCCCCCCCATCCTGTCCTCCCTACGCCTGGATCTCCACATGTCCTCCCTGCCTCAAAGTGCCCAGCTCAGCAAATATTTGAAACTTTGCAAGTTAATCATAAGACTGAACTCCCCCTGCCTCCTCCTTTACAAACAGAGCGAGGGAGCGAGGGAGGGAGGGAGGGAGGGAGGGAGGGAGGGAGGGAGGGAGGGAGGGAGTGACCGACCAACCAACGAGAGAGAGAGAGAGAGAGAGAGAGAGAGAGAGAGAGAGAGAGAGAGAGAGAGAGAGAGAGAGAGAGAGAGAGAGAGAGAGAGAGAGAGAGAGAGAGAGAGAGAGAGAGAGAGAGAGAGAGAGAGAGAGAGAGAGAGAGAGAGAGAGAGAGAGAGAGAGAGAGAGAGAGAGAGAGAGAGAGAGAGAGAGAGAGAGAGAGAGAGAGAGAGAGAGAGAGAGAGAGAGAGAGAGAGAGAGAGAGAGAGAGAGAGAGAGAGAGAGAGAGAGAGAGAGAGAGAGAGAGAGAGAGAGAGAGAGAGAGAGAGAGAGAGAGAGAGAGAGAGAGAGAGAGAGAGAGAGAGAGAGAGAGAGAGAGAGAGAGAGAGAGAGAGAGAGAGAGAGAGAGAGATGCATAACTGGCACGAGTGGCTGCTTTCAGAACAGGCAGCACTGACACCGGGGCAGCTACCGCTAATCATTAACTATCTGCCTCCATGTGAGCAAGAAAGAGAGAGAGAGACTCAGCCCTTTACCACACTCACAGCAGGAACACACTCAGTCAGCTAGACAAGTCGCATGTTGCACCTGCCTCACGCCGAGCGGATTACCTGGATTTCTTTAAGAAGCCCATAAAGCTGTTACCTTTTTTTTTTATTTTATTAAGAATTCTTTAAAAAAAAAAAATAGAAAAAGTCGCTTATCAACTATGAAATGGAGCTTCACTGGAGAATCTGTTGGATTTAATTTACCATTTGGGAATAAAAGAGAAGCCACAAAGAAGAAAGTGTTGATTCCACAAAACATGCACAGTTTACAACGTAAGTTTTGATGTTCTGCATCTTTTCTTTTTAAATTGTCGTACGAAAGCGGAGCGTTGTGTTTTCTGCCGCTTCTGTCTTCGGGTGTTTTTTTTTTTTTTTTTTTAAAAGCAAAATCTGCTTGAAGAATAAGACACAAATACCAGAGCCTACAGAGAGACCAGAACCAGAATAATAGGTTTTTTTGTTTCCTTCAAGCCTCCAGTCAGAGATGCCAGTGAACAGTTTTGCCTCTGGCTGCTGCTAACGCCGTATATTTTAGTCTCGCAGACTGCACATAAAACTGTGCTTCACTCTAAGGCAAGTTTTAATAGTTCAATAAAGATTTTAATTACCGACTTAATATTCCAACAGGAATGTGTATCAACACGGTGGAGAACTGCAAGTTTATTTTAAGTATTCTTACCCAACAGATGATGATAATGTTCATATGCTGGAGTTTCCTTGCACTTCCTAAAGAAAGGGGAACAGACTTTTGCCATTTAAACCTTTTTCTCTCTCTCTTTTTTTTTTTTTTTAAAACACTGACTTGTTGTTAATCTGCTCAGTTTAGTTCATTCTTAAATTGAGCACGTAGGTGCATGTGTCACCGTGAACCCGGCAGGGCCGTGTCCTCATACCGTACCGAGAACCCAGGTCTATTTTAATGTCACTCAGGAAATCAAGAGAGTTATCTCCTGTCATTTCATGAGTGTCACGCTGTGGGGGGATTACAGGCGTATTTCGGAGCTCTGGGTGCCGCTGACCGGACCAGGCATTATAATTTAGCTGCGTACGTGCTGCTGCAGCAGAGCTGGCTTTGTCTGAGTGCCAGCAGTGGGCCGGACTAAACCTCCGCACGACACATGCTGAGAGGAGGGGCTGAGCAACCTGCAGGGGAGGGAGAGGGAGGGAGAGAGAGAGAGAGAGAGAGAGAGAGAGAGCGCAGCCGAGCTCGACAGAGGGGGAGAGGATGACAGAGGAAAAAGCATGGAAACAAGCTGCAGGTCCTTTTTCTTCTCCTCTGCTCGCGGAGATGCACAGCTGCTCTTAAGATGGACGCGTACTAGGACGTGACGGTGGCCGCTGCAGAGAGAATGTTTTTTTTTTGTTTCCCCGTTAAGCTGCAGAATTGAAACCGAGAGGTAAAAGGTAAATGGACTTTCAGAATGACCTCATCACTCTTGGGAAAGATGCAGGAGCGGTTGGTGACGAACCCCCTCGTGTGATTGGCTGTGGGAAGTGATGTAACACGTTACTGAGCAGGCTGCCCCTATGGCTTTTCAAATGGATATTTAGGTGGTTGTCTACGGAACTTTTTAGTTTTTGTGCCTCTGCAAAAATATTTTTGCAGTGGGCAAGCTGCACGTCTGTAGACGTGTGTCTGTGGAGCTGTGTTAAAGACTGGGTTGTCCACATATGTGGGGCTGAGAATCATAAGTTTCTTGTGTAATCCGAAGAGGAAATGCAATGCGATTGGAAGGCAAAGGTGCTGAGAAGTGCAGCGGAAACGACGAGCTGCGGTCGAGACGGTTCGGCTGCATTTTGCACAGATTGTCAAGCTTTGTGTTTTTTTTCTGCCATGCAGCGACGGTGGCCGTCTGGCGAGTGAGTGCACGCACACACAGGCCTGTGGTCGTCGATGAGCCCGAGACCTGCGAGAGAGGTCCATTGTAGCAGAAAGGGTGGTGAACAAAGGCAGCGCAGATTTGTGGGTTAAAAATAGCCCGCTACCTTTTTGCTCTGCTTCGACTAGCGTCACTGAAACCGCCGGCTTCTGAGCAGCAGATTCAAGACGTCTGTTTTTAGATCACCGCCGTAAAATATTCCATCACTTGATTATCACGTGAAAACTCATAAAGATGCAAACGCATCTGACCCCCGAGTGCTGCCTTAAAGCTGCATGGCGGGGTGGAAGGAGCTCTAACGGTCTGGTTTATGAATCTGGTTATTTAGGATTTAAAGCTGGGTATTTGCTGCTGGAGAGGGGCGTCAATTTTTCATCCCTATTTTAATCAATGGGGGGGGGGAGAAAAAAAAAAAAGAGAAGAGCGCCACAGAGCGTGTGCGTGAATCCCGGCGTCTGCAGAATGTTCTAAAAACTCAATGTAGCGGATCTCAAATTTGGCCTCCGGTTATTGTTGTGTTTTTTCTCTCCCGCCACTTTTAAAAACGAGTAAATGAATGGTTCCATTAAAGTTGAAGAAGCCGTTTTAATGTGACCGTTGGCACCAACGGGCTCCGCTTCACTGTCTTTTTATTTACATTCTGCATTCGCTCCTCTTCTCTCCCCCCTACAGCTCTACCTCCAAAGCCACCCAAGCCCACACCTGTGACTAACAACGGCATGAACAACAACATGGCGCTACAAGACGCCGAATGGTACTGGGGAGACATCTCGAGGGAGGAGGTCAACGAGAAGCTGAGGGACACTGCGGACGGTACTTTCTTGGTGCGAGACGCCTCCACTAAGATGCACGGAGACTACACTCTGACTCTGAGGTGAGTTTTAAATCCCTTCCCCCTTATCTGACGTCTGTTTTTCTTTTAATTCACGGAAGGTAGCTTAACCGGTTTTGCATCTTTTTGTTTGTGTCTTACAGGAAAGGAGGAAACAACAAGCTCATTAAGATATTCCATCGGGATGGGAAATACGGCTTCTCAGACCCGCTGACCTTCAGCTCAGTTGTTGAGCTCATCAACCACTATCGCAACGAGTCACTGGCTCAGTACAACCCCAAGCTAGACGTCAAGCTGCTGTACCCGGTCTCCAAACACCAGCAGGTGAGACGTCGGCTCACAGCCTCCACTAGCGAGCCGAGCGTTTGCTTAACTTCATGCAAAGTTCACTGCAACTTTTTTTGCATGAATCTTTTCTCAGGATCAGGTGGTGAAAGAAGACAACATAGAAGCTGTGGGGAGGAAGCTGTGCGAGTACCACCAGCAGTACCAGGAGAAGAACAAAGAGTACGACCGTCTGTATGAAGAGTACACCAGAACTTCACAAGTGAGTACCGTCCACGGTCGAACTACCGGCGAGGAACTTTCACCCCGCGATATTTGCGCGACGCTCGTGCTTACGCTGTGCCTCTGCTTCCAGGAAATCCAAATGAAAAGGACGGCCATCGAGGCTTTTAACGAAACCATAAAGATATTCGAGGAGCAATGCCAAACACAAGAGCGGTACAGCAAGGAGTACATCGAGAAGTTCAGGAGAGAAGGCAACGACAAGGAGATCCAGAGGTACGAATACGCCACACTTTGCCATATCACTTAGGGGGGAGGGGAGCGCCACATTAGATAATTAATTATAAGTAATAAGTTGAATTGTGTTTAAAGAAAATTGTCTTTGTTGCTTTCAGGATTATGGGCAACTACGAGAAGTTGAAGTCCCGGATTAGCGAAATCGTAGACAGCAAACGCAGACTGGAGGAAGATCTGAAAAAACAGGCGGCCGACTACAGGGAGATCGACAAGAGGATGAACAGCATCAAGCCAGACCTGATCCAGGTCCGCAAGACCAGAGACCAGTATCTCATGTGAGTGCGGCTGCTCCCCGAAAACGTCCACGCTTCCCTCCCGGAGAAAAGCCCAACTGGATCTGACCCGGTTTCTAATGTTTTCTCCTCTCTTGCAGGTGGTTGACCCAGAAGGGAGTCAGGCAGAAGAAACTCAACGAGTGGCTCGGAATCAAGAACGAGAACACGGAAGAGTGAGTACCCCGTTTTTTAAAATTTCAAATCAAATCAAATGACCATTAAAACAAAAGAGAAACAAACCCCGCCTTTCACCTCGCAGCTCACACGCGTCTCTTTTCTTTTTTTGGTTTTTCTTCCAGTCAATATTCTATGGTGGACGACGACGAAGACCTTCCTCATCACGACGAGCGGGCCTGGAAGCTGGGCAACATCAACCGACTGCAGGCGGAGGCTCTCCTCCAGGGCAAGAGAGACGGAACATTCCTGGTTCGAGACAGCAGCAAAGCGGGATGCTACGCCTGCAGCGTTGTGTACGTATCTCGTCGAAAAACGGCTGCTAGAGGAGAGAATCTACAGACAATGTCGTCTGTAGTTATTTAAGGTTAAAGCTGTGGCTTGTGAGAACCTGATTCCCCCCCGAGACAAATCAAGAGGGGCGTCCTCCAAAGTTAGTCTCCTTAGGTCAAAATGTGACTTGTTTGTGGACATGCAAAGACATTTTATCCTAAATAGACTTGTAACTGTGGAAGATATCAACTAGTGTAAGACTGCTGCTCCTACGATCTTCAGATCCCATTGAGAGTGATCTCTCGTTGTCCAGTATGATTCCAGCAGTCTTAATGTACATCTGGGCTCAGATTAATTGTTGGTAGAAGTTGTAAAAACAGCGTGCGGTTTGCGGGGTTTCTATAAAGAAACAAGTGGTCGTAAAGAATTTCTTTTTATTTTATTTGTTTTATTTGCCTGCAAGCCACCGAGCAGATTGTGACCGGTTCTCTCTCCTCTCTTTGCAGCGTGGACGGTGAGGTGAAGCACTGCGTCATCAACAAGACCCCCTCAGGTTTCGGCTTCGCCGAGCCGTACAACCTGTACAGCTCCTTGAAAGAACTCGTACTCCACTACCAGCACACGTCTCTGGTCCAGCACAATGACTCTCTGAATGTGACGCTAGCGTACCCCGTGTACACCCAGCAGAGGCGGTGAGGTTCCCCGGCTGTTTTTCCACACGGGACACTCAAAGAAGAAGAAGAAGAAAAAGGAAAAAAAGGCCTTGTGATGAGTTGGGATATATACACACATATATATATATATATATATATATATATATATATATATATATATATATATATATATATATGTGTGTATCTATGTGTCCTCGGGACCCTATGATTTATAACACGCAGACGCGCGAGAAAAGGAGGGCTCTGTTTGCCCCGACTCGGACTTGAAATTGGAGGAGAAGGAAAGCGGTAAAAGCCTGAAGCGTTTCAGTGACTCTGCCCGAGCCCGAGGCGAGTCTGAATGTAGATTTATTTCTCTCTCGCTTTTTTTGTTTTTTTGTTGTTGTTGTTGTTTTTGTCGGAGCGGAGAATACCGGCGGGAAAAAAAACTGCTGAACTCAGTCGCCGGCAGGAGGATGAGGAGGAGGAGGAGGAGGAGGAGGAGGATGATGAGGAGGAGGAGGATGATGAGGATGTTTTCCGAGGCCTTTTCCTTAACGGTGCTCGTTCTTTTTTCAAAGCTTTACCAGCCGGGGGGGAAAACGTCGAATCGCAAACAGATAAACTCTTCGAATGGAACTATACTCACCGGCCACACCGCTGTTCTCCCCCCCCCCCCCCCCCCCCCCCCCCCCCCCCGCCCTCCTCCACCACCTTTTTGTTTCTTTCCCTTCATCTTTGTGCGTCTGTGTTTCTGCACAAGTGTTTGTGTGTGTGTGCGTGCGTGTTTGCGATTGTGTGAGTGTGTGTGTGTGTGTGTGTGTGTGTGTGTGATTGTCCATGTGACCAAAACCCATAGAATCAGGTAAATGTGTGATGTCGGGGCAGGCTGTGTAACACATTTGCTTGTGTTAACTGTTCAGTAGCAGACCATGGATCAGCTGATAAATGTAGCAAAATGGCACTTTTTAAAACAAAGTTGTAATTTCTTTTATTTTATTTTTTTGTTGTTGTTGGAAAAAAAGACTCGTATGGACTTTTTATGAGAAGAGGCAGAAGGAGACGAGACTTCCGCATCCTGCCTTCACACTGTTGAGCATTATAGTGCAGACGTGAACTTTTGGTCTTTACTGTGGGGCGGGTGAAACTATGAATGGACTTTAAAAACTATTTCATGTACACGTGTGAAAATGTGCAAAGTCGTGAATCAAAAGTGCACCATACCAAAAAGGATCCGTTTCTGTTTTTAGTTCATATTCTGATCTGCTATGCAATTCTTTCTCTTTATTATTTCTTCAGAATTGCGTTTCATTCTGTCGCAAACAAAACCCACAATATAAGCTTGTTTTATTGCTTGAAAGGCATCTTTTGCTGTGCGAAAATATCCAAAAGGATATTTTGAGTCAAAATGCCAAGATACAGTTAAAAAGAAAAATAATAATAAAAAAAAAAAATGCTTATTTTTTTTTTTTTTTTTTAAAGATGATAATAATAGCAACATACACTTTATTATAAATTACTTTAACAACTGGTATAAAGATGGAAAAAAATGATGAGTTTTTTTTTTGGGGCTTCAACCTAATGTTCTTCTCAGGCAGAGAGAGGCCTTCTGGGTACTATTTTTCTCACGAGACGGACAAAGAAAGCACTCGGGAGGACGAGACGACGGGGATCGTACGACCCCACGCGTCACCATCGCCGCGGCAACCACAGCTATAGATTTATTTTGTTATAAAATATATATGTTCCCCCAACGCGAGAATATATCAAAGCAGACCGGATCATTGTTGTTTAAAAGATCGGCACACATTGTCCACTTAGTATTTTTCTGTATCAGAAAATCACTGTTTACGTAAGTGGATCGGCTCATTTCAGATGGTCTTTAATTTCATATTTTCACCGAGGACAAAACGTGAGAAAACATTTGTAAACCCGCCCCCCCCACATCTTTTATTCTCTTTTTGTTTTTGTTTTTTTAAGTTACGGTACACTTGTGATAATTAAACAAACGTTTTTTTTTAGTTTTTTTTTTTTAAATGAAGCCACCAGAACTACCAACGTATTATTCTTGTTAAGTCTAACACTCAAAAATCACTCGTATGACGGCGTCTGCCATTAATAATAATAATAATATATATATTTTACGATCATAGATCAGCCTGTCGAAACAATACTTAGATATATATATTTTTGCTCCCGCTGTTAAATGTAATCGCTGTCGAGTTAAACAAATTAGTTGTAAAAAAAAAATATATATATATATTTTCAAATTTGACTCTCTCCATCTTTGGTAGAAAGGAAAGCTCAAAAAGAGACATGAAGGGATTTGTCAGCGTAGAAACATTTGATCATTTTTAGCTTATTATTCCCCTCACGGCAGAAATGTTGAACAAGCTACTAAAATTTTTTTTTTTTTTTTTTAAATGTATGGGACCAGATTACTCATCCAGGATTGGTTCTTCCAAAGCCGTCGTCACGGATACTCGATCTGGCATATTTCACATTTATTTGATCATTTACCGCCCCAACAACTCTTTTTATTATTGTCAATTTAATTTTTTTTTTTTTGTTCTCTGGACAACATGCACCATTATTTTCTTTGCCCCCCCTCTTTGGGGTCGTATGGTTATTTTAGGTGTCTCATCTTTTTTTTTTTTTTTATTGTTTGAAGCTCATCTTTTTGTGGGTCTCCCAGACATGATGATTAGATTGAGATTTACCAGTGTTTCCCAAGTTATGCTTCAAATCTGTATTGGGCTTTGTTAAAAAAGGAAATAAAAACACTTCTTTTTAAGAAACTTGTTTGTCTTGTTATTGAAGTTCATGTGAATATTAATGCTTTTTCTTTTTTTTCTTTTTTTTTTACTCAACATGCTATACTATGACTCTTATGGCATACTGTCTTTTCTTTTTTATGATGTATATAATGACTTCTAAGTCAACGTATTATACTTTGACCTTTTTTTTTTTTTTTACAAACTTTGGAAAGTCTATATGTATACATTATCTTTTTTTTTTTTTAAACCTCTTTTTACTAGTTTATTTTTAATTACTTTCTAAACCGCATACTATGCTATGACTTACTATACAATGACTTTTCATGACATGCTATTTTATTACTTTTTACAACATACCGTGACTTCTTTTAACATAAAATAATAAATAAAATAAAAATGCAAAGTGTACACTATACACTTTACACTTTTAATTCCTTTTAATTTCCTTTTATTTAAATTCTTTAATGTAATATTCCCTGCTATTTATTGTATATATTGTAAACAAGCGTGCTGCTGCAACAAAGAAATTTCCCGCTGGGGATGAATAAAGTAATATCTTATCTTTATCTTATCTATAATATGACTTTATGACTTCTTTCAACATGCTATAAATATATACTATGACTTTATTTTGGGGGACAAACTAACAAACACTCCTGTGCTGCCTCACCGAAGCCCAAACTCTACTGGCCTTTCTCTTGTGAAAAGATGTCCGATTGTATGGAAGTCTATGAGGAAAAAGAGTTTATTTCTCCATTATTTAGTCAACTTTAGTCCCCGACCTCACGCTCTCTGGGACCCCTTTACAGCCGGCATTAAAAATGTGTTTTGGGTTATTTAAGTTGCAATCGCGTCGTGCTCGCCCACATGAAAGCGCCGAGGGAAGGGGAGGCGGGGCTCTGCATGCAGAACGCTCCCGGCTCTCCTCCGGTCCCCCGGACCGCCTTGAGGGGTCACGTGGGGGTCTACCTCAAGGTCAAGTGTGTGGGCCCCCCTCTGCGCCTCCACGGCAGATGTTTTCCTTTACAGAGAGCGATCGGATCTCAAAGGGGTTTCACCGTGGACACCGGAGGTTAAATATGTATCTATATATGATTTATACACATGGATACAATCTGGAAACGGGACCTGTTTTAATGCATGGTGTAAAAAAAAAAGAAAAAAAAAGTAGGGCATTGGTCTTCAAAGGATTCATAAAAGCAACTGTTCTTCCAGCCTCTCAGATTACATCACAGCTACCTGCACGCCGGAGAGCACGAGAGTTTCTAACTGTCACAAAAAAACCAGTTTTCTTTTTGAATGACAGCTGGAAGCCGTCGCCGTGACGATGTTTTTTTTAAGCCGCACAAACTCTGCGAACATGGCCGTCATACCAGAACACTGTGTGACCGATGTTTTTTAAACACTTTTCTTCGGTGGAAAGTTTATATTTGACAGCTATGAATATATATAGCTTTATAAGTTCATTGACCTCGTTCTTTTTAGATTAAACTATTAATAGTCGTATAAATCAGTTAACATTAACTCTAAAATGCTACTAACACGCTTATGCATCAGTAATAAGGCCTTCAATAAAGAATAGTCTATATAAATATGTGTATTTGTACACATTGCTACTTTTACTTTAGTAAAGGAACCGCATACTTACACAACTCCTCCGAATGTGTTGCAGAAAGTATCCGCTTATAAATCAGTGACAGTACTTCTATTTAAGATAACAAACCAAATATATTTCAAGGTAATTATCTAAAATACAGCAAGCAAATACCATATTGTGATTGTAATTTTTATGTAAGGAGCAATTTACTGTGAGTGCCGATGCTCGAAAAGGACCGATCTGAAACGAGCGTTAATATGAGGTGCCGGGCTTGAGATAAAATGCAAAAGATTAATATTAAAAAAAAGGACATTGCTTGTGTTTTAAAGCAACAAATTCAGCAAGCAAAGTCTGAGGTTTTGCTTTGAAAGTTGCTAATAAGTTCATCCTCTGCATCCTCTCCACGGGGTTAATGGAGCGATACAAGTTGTGCAAGGGTAAAAAAAAGTAAATAAAGAATTGTCTCGAGCTCTGGACTCGTTCCTGGTGAAAGGTTGACTCTCAGAGTGGATCAATAAATAACACGTAGCATTACCACCACCGTCAATAGTTCCCCCCCCCAAAAAAAATAGAGCCCTATCATGTGCAAGTGGCACTTCCATTCATGTGCCATCGTTACGGGCCACTCTAATGTTAAGAGTATATAGGCGATGATTTCACAGCTCCTATAACTGTGATTAATGGTCATAATCTGCAGGGACTATTTAATAGCTTAGAGACGGGTCGAGATATTTAATGTGAATCATACATGAGAGGGTGCTTCGTCTTATATAAGCCAGCTCGCTTCGATTACAGTGAAATACCGTTATTTCTTTTGCCAGCGAAAAGTAAAATTATCGTATACGGAGAAATTCACGTTACGGTAAATGTACTTTTGGACCTAAAAGAGTAATTATTTCCTACTTTTAGGTCAGATTACACTGAGTGTAATGCAGTCGGACCAGTTGGAGAGCTGTAAAGGATGAGGTATGAAGATAAGGCAACGGGTTCAGACGGCTTATCTTTAAAAAAAAAAAAAAAAAAAACCCTGATAGAGGCAGCGAGTCTCTGGCAATGTACGGCACCCCCTGTTAATGTTTGACAGATATATCTGAAGCATTGACGAGCAGCTCTCAGAAAAGAGATCTCAGGGATGTAATTGGGGAACAAAGTTCGTCAATCGTTGCCCCGACAAAGTATCGACGTGATCAGTTAGTCATTTTTGTGTATTTTAAATATTTCAGCATTCACATAAAAATGTGAATGCTTAAAAATGCCCTCGTGTTTTGGTGTGTTTGGGAACTATTTAAGTCTCTTTGTGACAGCCGCGACGACACGTCTCTAAGAAGCAGGAACAATCGAGAACAATGAGTCCTTTCATTCTTCGGAGCGTGCGGCCTCGCTGCGGACGTTTGATTTGCATACCGGCACATTGAGACAAAAAAATAAATTCCATTGTCGATTGCTTTCAGTAAAGATGCAATCAAACCTGTTTTTATTTTATTTTTTTTATTTTTTTAAACTGGACATGTTCCAGGAAGCAGGTTGATCCAAATAACTTTTGATAGAGTGACAAAAAACGGGACCCGCCTAAAATATGGGACACGTTCTGGAAACCTGCTTCCCAGAATAGGACCGAGTAACCTTTAAGAGAAGACCCCGGAGGCAACTACCGAGAAAACTATCTGGGAACGTTCCAAAAGTGCATATAGCGGTGGGGGTGGGGGGGTAGTAGACGCGGATGTAGCTCTTCCTGTCGATTGTCCCGATGTCTAGCATGTGATCGCACCCTCAACCCTCCAGATGTGCACAAATCTGACCTTTTTGGTCTTACTTCTTTTTTTCTGGGGGGGGGGGGGTAATCATACTTTAATTATTGGTACTACAGTCCCCACAATCATACGGCTATTGGGGATGTGAACAGGACATAGTAGGAGACATGGCTACCACTTGAGCCCCATATATTTGTGTTTCTATTTTTAAAATATGTCGAATAAGCCGTAACTGCGAAACCCCTAAAGTCCCCAAAAAATGAACTCAGGAGTGTCTTTTTCCCCTCCTTTGATTTCTAAGCGTATTTGTGTACGTTCATTCGAGATTGATATGAGAAAAATATTAGTCAACCCTAACTCTGATTTAATACGTGTTCAGATTTGAGTTGTGACTCCAAGAAGAAGATGATGAAGAAGAGTTTTGTCAGTCGGGTGTTAAGGGTTTAAAAAAAACCTAAATGGCCTTATTATACCTTAATGAGCTAAAAAAAAAACGACTGCACGAGAGTAACTTCTTAACTTCTTGAGAGGGACTCATTAATTTTAAGTCACTTCAGATTTGTTCCCCAACCTAAAGGTTTCAACAAGTTCAAGAACCCTGTAGCCCTTCCTGTCGATCGTCCCGATGTCTAGCATGTGATCGCACCCTCAACCCTCCAGATGTGCACAAATCTGACCCCCTGAGGAAAAGAAAACAGCAACAACCTCGACCTCCACGCTTACGGGACGTCTCAAATTAAGCGAGGCGACTTTAGCACCTCTGGTCACCTGCCGCGCACTGTAAATACTCAAGATGGTTAATCGATAATCCGGGTTCATTATCCTGACTCAGCAACTCTTGCAGCAGCAATGTGTGGCGTCTGCAATCAAGATGGACGGCGTGCCTTTCATATCGGCCAATCGTTGAAGCCGGTCGGAGGGGTGACTAAGGGTTCTTGAACTTGCGCTGGACGGGTTGAAACCTTTAGGTTGGGGAACAAAATCTGAAGTGACTTAGAAAGTTACTCTCGTGCAGTTGGTTTTTAAACTAATGAACGTACATAAATCCGCTTAGAAAAGGGGAAAAAGACACTCCTGAGTTCATTTTTTGGGGACTTTAGGGGTTTCGCAGTAACGGCTTATTCGACATATTTTAAAAATAGAAACACAAATATATGGGGCTCAAGTGGTAGCCATGTCTCCTACTATGTCCTGTTCACATCCTCAATAGCCGTATGATTGTGGGGACTGTAGTACCAATAATTAAAGTATGATTACCCCCCCCCCAGAAAAAAGAAGTAAGACCAAAAAGGACTATGGGAGGGACGAAATCAATCATTAACTTCTTCCATGAGGCCCACATTTAAAATCACAATCTGATGGCAGTTGGTGGGCTGTTTGGTTAATGTCAATACAATTCCATCACAGTCGCCATCAATAGAGGAGCTGTTGAGTATTAAACGCTCATATTTCCCTTATTTGCCTCTTTAATCATAATATTTGATGCTATATGGAAAAAGCTACATTTTGGAAGGCGTGTGGGGGTGGGGGGGGGGGGGGGGGGGGGGGGGCGATAATCTAATTGCTTATGTTATACGGGCCTTTCAATAATTGAAGAGGTCCCGTCTGGCCCGCGATGACATCATCCCTGATTAGCGTTGGTGTGTGTGTGGAAGCAGCAAGAACAACACCGTCTCTGCTGCCCTCATAATTCACAGTGAGATATTAACCGGTCTGTATTTATTTATTTTTTTATTGTGTTTTTTTTTTATTGTCCTATAAGAGCTCGCTCCCTCTTCAAAGCTGCGCCCAGAGCTAAAGAATAAATTACTTTTAATCCTTACCGTCCCCCCGATCTACACGGGAGTCTGAAGTTTATTATTTCAGGTACAAGATGTGATCTCAATAACAAATAAGGTTTGATTGAGAAGGCAATATACAGAAAAATTCATAACAAAAATATCAAAATGTATTATTAAAATACAAAGTACTCATTGTGTAGAAAGGCCCATTCCCAAATGATATATTATTGATGCATTAATGAGCTCATTGCGTTAATGTTACCCTGGGCTTCTTCGTTTACTGCTACTATATCCCAAAGGGGTCGATAAAATCTTCTCTTTATCCATAACCATAAATCCTCCTCACGTGTGTTCATTTTATTTTCTACTATCAACATTTGTTGTCTCGTCGCGTCGTAACTTAAACCGTCTTAAAACTCGCGGTTTGTTCAAGTTTCAGAGAGAAAAAAAACGGCGAACGTGGAGGACGGCGCTCACTCTTCACTCTCTTTTTTTGGTTCTTTTGCACTTTGTGAAATCCTCATCGTGCTCTTTACGTTACGCGTCCCCTTTAAAATGTTCCTCCGCTGACCTTTGACCTCTCGATTCTCAACAAATTCAGGCCTCATTTTAAAAGCCGTTTTTCTTTTTGTTAATCAAAGATCGGAAGGACGAGCAATTTGTGGCTTTGCAGATATGAAGGCTTTTAGTCTATTTAGAGCTAATCCATTTTAACTATTGATAGAGGGATACTGCAGGCCAGGTTAATTAAGGTTTGTGCAACAGGAACATGTTTTATTTTACTCATTTTTAAGTTGAAACAGCTTGAATGTCATGTATTAAATACATAAATTACTCTCAAGGAGTTAGTAGACCGATGATTTGCTTTGCTCCGGGTCCATTTGACCTCCGTGTGCTCCTCCTCTCTCCACAGTTCCTCAGTGAACCTCGAGCTCGTCCTTCATCCGATATAAAAAGGAGTCCGATTGAAATCTTGTTCGGGGGGTATTTATGTTTCCATCAGCCGAGGATGATAACTCAATTTTAAATCATTTCAAACAGCTTTGTCCACGGCTGGTGTTCCTCTCGTCGGGATTACCGTCGCTCTCTTTACTTAAACCATAAGTCAATCCAATAAACTCTGCGTCTTGGTGTTTGAAACTGGAATTCATTCGCGATTTTTGTATAATTTTAGCGTTTGTAACTCTATTCAGTAAATAAAGTCATCATGTTATTATTAGAATGTGTGTTATTTAATTGATATTGATGTCCAGATCAGTGGTTACAAACTGCAAATAGCATTTTTTGCATTGCAAAGTAAAGAATGACCTTAAGGAACCAAAGAAAAGCACGAGAACGCGGTTGCAACGCACCGGAAGATGAAACCTGTCGCCGACCGGAAGAGACCCTCCAGAACGTCGCCTCACCGCGAACGACAGCTGATCAAAATCTATGTTTAGCTATCGCAACACAGATGGAGGATTTATGGACATTTCAAATGTCAAAGGCCGCGGAGGAGCTGACCTCTGGGCTTGAATGCCAGGGGATTCATTGTGATGCTAATCCTGTTTCATCCAGTCGGACCCTAAAATAAACCCAGCGCTCTGAAGAATGAGCCGTAATCCCCGTCGCCGAGGCCCATGTGTGCTCCTGTCCTGAGCCGGGATGTTATGTCACATGCGGCGCCGCAGAGCGACGTCCATCATTAAAATGAGGGCGGGGGATATCGTGAAGGCAACATATAAATACAGCTGTGTGCACACACACACACACACACACACACACACACACTGTTATTCACGTTCTCACAGAGAGTTACAACACAATACAACGCTCATGTTTGTAGCTTAGCATGTAGCATGTAGCAAGACATGGAGCCGCGGGGGGAAAACGGCTTACCTGGCTCGGGCCAAATGCCACATAAAATCCATCTACCAGCACCTTTAAATCCCACTTATTAACACGATATATATCTTGTCTGTTCAATCCGTGCAAAAACAAAGTGTACAAACGCCTATTTGAAATAATGAGGCCAACAGTTTACCTCCATTTCCGGTCTCTATGCTATGCTAAGCTAACTGGCTGTAGCTTCTTATTTAACGTATACAGACATTAGATCTTCGAATCATCTCTGCAAGAAAGCACATTTTTTTCAAACTATTCCTTTAAGGAAGTAGCTGATAAAAAAAAAATGAAATAAAAAAATGCAAAAGTAAAGACATTTTGGACTGAATGAATGCAATAAATCACCGTACGACATGTCTTTTCGTGACAAGCTCTTTAATCAGGATTAGCGCTTCGCAAATCTATGCAAATAGAAGACTTTTTACTATACGTTCACTAATGTATAGGCCGATGAAATTTGCGAGCATTTCCCGTAAGGAGCTTTGGACCCAAAAGGCCCAAAAAAGCCCAGATGGCAACTTGATGAGTAATGTGATGTGATCTCCGTAGTGCGTATATATAGGACCGCGGTCAAGCAGCTTGAGCCGGTCATATGTGAGGGCTCGACGTGCATGCTATAAACACAGCTACAATCCTCTTAGGCTCAGGTCCAACTCGACGTACATCTGCAGCCGCGTAATGAAATGTATTTCGCCTTAATGCTCTCAATGTAGAGCTACAGAAGGAGGAATGAACATGCACCGGCGTGCGAGGGATTACAGGATCACTTCATTTGGCCTGAAAAGGAAGCAAAGCTACTGTTTAGAGCACAAAAGAGATGAAAACTAGCTCCGATGTTCAAATCATTCACGTTAATAGCCGTCGGCTCTGCTTTCTTGGGTTTTAATCGGAGGTCAGACATCTGGCCTCGGGGCTTTTCATGTAATTGCTCTGCTTTCCAGAAGTGGACAATAGCATCACATATACATTTTGATCCGATCCTCAGTGATTAACTAAATGAGCTCTTTTTGAAATAGGGGATCCATTAGAGGAGATTACTCGCCATCTTGATAGGTCGTAAACCCCCCCCCCATGCCCCTCCATCCATGCACGTTGTATGCATATTACATGGGAGGTCACTGACCCGCTCTCATATTTCACGCTATTAATTTTGATGACCCCGCACCCATTGTTGAAGCCCACAGATGTCAAGAGATTATGACGACGGTTAATGACTATATCATGGGATGTAATTGGGTGAATGTATGCGACTCCGAAGGGGATCATGGGCAAAAAAAAAGAAAGAAAAAAGAGCTGTGCATCATTTGACGGGGGAAAAGAAGAAGCATCGTAATCAACTTTTGGATTAATAGCGATTTTTACACCCTGTCTGGTGTCCAGAAAGAACCATTTTTCCGAATGTTCGCAGCACGGCTGCAGACCGAAACCTCTCAACGACGATTAGATTGATTGCTATGGAATCCTCTACTGATGCCCAGAGGATAGGATTTTAGTAGTATTAGCCTATAATAGATTATTTTTGTATGACCCTTTAAGACGAATGATTCCTACATACACCTATAGACCTGTCGCTAATAACACAAACTGAGCAACAAAGTAACATTTTCAAGATATTTACATTAATCAACCCCTCAATAACATGTTTTTGCTGTTTATTTTTGTACTTTTTGGGAACAATTGAAAGGCCCTACACAGGTACCAAACCCAGGCAGTAATAACCAATAGTGTAAAAAGTTTTAAAAAAAGTAAAAGTCCTGCATTCAAAGTATCAAAATATACTCAAAAGTACAAAAAGTAGAGAGAACTCACTCTGCAGAACGGTCTGTCTCAGTAGCTAATAAATACTGTATAATATCATAATAATTAGCAATGTATTATTTCCCATTAAATAAGGTGGAGCTATTTATTATAAATTTATTTTAATTACTTATTGCGCTGCTGGGTAACTAAATCATTAATAATTCATCATATTTAGACATTTAGTATTAATTCATCATCTGTAAAGTCACTGGAACCATTTGATCCAATGTGCCTTTACGTGGGATTTCCATTAAAAAAAACATGCTGTATTAGTTATTACACAGTAATTACACTGTATTACATCGCTGCTGTTGAATGCAGCTCATTCTAGTAAATGCAGTATTAATCAATGGCCTATGATGTCACGTTATATAGCCTGTGTACGTTGATGGGTATTTATTTTTCAAATCTTAAAATCCACAACCTAGATTTTTAAAGCAGTCTAAAAAAGACGATTTAAATTATTCACATCGTATATATGTATCCGCATGCATGTTCTTCATGCCACGGTCACCTTCAATCTCCAGCACAGGGCACGAGGAGCTCACACACCGAGCGTAACATCACCCTCGTATTTTTTTTTTAATCCGCACGCGCCTAAACGGCGCGGTGGAAAGTAGTGTTGGGAGAGCAGATGATTTTAGACACATGTTCACACAGTGCCAGGGACTCTGCACCTGAGAGCGGAGCCAATTCAAATATAGCGCACGGCTCTTGGGAAAAGGTTTCCTCGAAAAGCATGATTAATGGCAGCCCGGCGTGTTTCTGCGAGGCGGCATGGCATGACTAATGCAAACAGGTTTTTCTTTTTCTTTTTTGCAGGTAACAAACTAAGCTTTGCTCAACAGTTGATTATATTTGGCTCCCATTTGACCTTTTAATGAAACTCAAGCACAGAATATATTTTACACCCATAAGCCCCCTTTTTTTCTGCATGTTGACAAACACTAACAATGCACATATTATGACCCGATAAAATGTAATTTAACCAGATTTGGTCGTTGCGTCAGCAGGAGAGAGTTGGCCGTGCGGCTCTTTGAGCAAACAATGATATAACACTGTGCAAACAGGCAGCGTATCACAATGTGTAGCAACACCGTGACAGTTCTGAGAACTGTTGGCTAATTTTGGTTCACATGTATTGAGGCAGGTCCTTGTTGAGCCGCAGCCGTACCTGTGCCCGTATGCATTACCCTATAGCTGCACAGCAGGTTTCTATACGATTAGGAAACACCTTCTAGTGGAGATTTAATTGTGTTTAGGCACCTTTAGGCTTTGAGCTAAACGCAAATACGAGCATGGACTCATATCATGCAGTGCACACTATATTATTTCTGTGTATACATGGGTATATATAGTATATATTGTTTTATTTTATTATTTTTTAAATACCCTCTGCGTCCTCTGGGGGCTACAACTTGCATTTCATTGTGAAAAATAAAGGAAATCGTGAATCTTTGCGAATTTAATGCAAAACGGCCACTTAAAAACTACAAGTTGGTGTTTTTCTGAGCGTCTGCTTCAATTGAGCTTGAAGTGGTCGAATCGTCATTCATGTACCAATGAATGCAGTCGCGCTAGCGGCTAACTGCTAGCATCATGATGCTAACATGTTGATATTTAGTGCGCATAAAAGCTCCATCCTCTTAGATTAGCGTGCTAGCGCGCTTTAATTTCCAGGTATTTTGTCACAGAAAACTAATTAAATGAAAATAGTTTCCACCTCACCACAAAAAAAGGTGTTACAATTCACCCTCTGGGGACCACGAATGTCGTGCCAGACTTTCCAATAATCCGTCCTACAGTTGGCTCGTTTCACTCAGAAACAACAAAGGTGGTGCTCTAGAAAAAGAAATCCAGAGGATCACCAATGTCATCGGGATTCGTCGTCTGGGCAACATGAATGACAAAAGAATCGTGCAGATGTTGAGATATTTTCGTTCTGGGCCCAACGACCAATAAGCAGCAACGTCGCCATCTCTAGAGCCACGCCACTAGAAACAATAGCAATCCAAGAGCTATTCCCTTGGTTAGCTTTTGAGAAAAATTTCACCAAACACCAAAACCCCCAGAAACACCCGTCGTCTCTGAACAGGAGCCGTTATCTGCTCTTATCTGTGCCCCTGGCGACAGGAAGCAATCGGGGGTCATGGGAAATATGCCGCTAATCTCCACCTCAACATTGGAGGGGTAAGATTATACAGTTTCTCTTTGGAGCTGTATTTACAAGGGCAACGGAGTCATGGCCTCCGGGTTCCCATTTAGAAACATCTCGGGACGAAATTTGAGCTCGTCAATTTGCATACGTAGAAATCCAGGTCAACGGTTATTTCTAAATCCTCGAACTTCGTGTGGAAAAGTCCCAGCCCTTGTGTCAGCCGACACCTAGCATCTCCTCATTCCTCACAGTCAAATTCTCACTGAATGTTCCAACACACTAGACCCTCGACAGCTGAGTGTCGGGGCTTCTCTCTGAACGCCACGAATATACTCGGAAAAAAAAAACATCCCCGCATGCGATCTCGACCCGGACCGAAACATTTCTGGGTCTGGATGACCTCGAGGAAGATCGGATGCGGCGAGAGGCCAAAGTGTACCCATTAAAGTGGGCTTCAAAAACAAAACACACAGTGCTCGCAGGGTGCAGAGAGGACACACGAACGATCGATGGGTCGGATCACTAGATCGCCTGCAGGATGTCGAAAGACTGCAAAGAACCAATACTGCGTGCGGTAGGAGAGAAGTAGGACATGCAGATCGGTCGTATATATAATTCAATCACCTCTCATTTAAAGCACTCGTGTTATTTCCAAGAAGTCGGAGGGGGGGGGTGGGGGTGGGGGGTCTCCTCTTGTTATCAGGGAGGGCTTCAGATCTGGAAGCTAAACGATGGATTTGATGAAAAGTGCAGAGCAAAGATATTGATTTTCTTTGTAAACCTTGCACAAAAAGGCTCCAAAGGGCTCCAGAAAGAAAGATAACACTGATTTCAACCGAAACTTTGGAACCATGGAATAGATCCTAAACATGAATATGTCTTATGGGTTTATTAAAGAACGCTTGGAAGGCTTGGTTTTTTATGCATGTTCATAAAAAGTCCCCAGAAAGCAAAGTCAATTTCAAGAGTTTTAAAGTTTCTTGTTTGAGAGTAAAAAAGCCCAACTCCGGCTAAGACATTCACTGAAATTGAATTTTTATTTGAACTGGAGAAGGTTTTTTCTGATATCAAATGAAAGGGGTTAAACAAACTAAAAAATTAAGACTTTTTAACGCCACATATCACATTTTCACTGTCACACAAAATGACTAGAACGACAAAATAAAACAGGGCCGATAAGGCCAATAAACACGTGAATTAATGGACATGTATGCCACATTTTTGTGTGTTTTATATACCATGACCTGGACCGAGACAAGCAGCAACAACAACTATGGATGGATTCAACTATTAAAGAATAATAACATGTGTTTTGTTTTGCTAATTAAATTGAGGTCTTTTTTTTAAAACTAAGTACTGAATGAAATTCTTTTTAACTCCATAAATAATTTATATTTTGTATAGCTCTCTAAAATATCAGTAGCTCAACAACCACATAAAGTACATCTAACAGTTTTGCATAGAGAGTAAACACTGCCACCTAGTGGCCTGGAGGTGGAAATCATTCAAACGTCTACTTGTTATTTTTCTTTTTTAAAGAGCTCACACACACTTTTATCAAACTAATATTTTTTTTATTTGTATTGAAGGTTACAGAGCATCTTTCTATCAAAATAAGTCAATCAAAATTTAAATATTATTTCAAACGGCCTGTTGGTTGTACGACAAACAGTGAATTAACTTTCCATTGTTTTAGGGGGTGTGACGCCTTCTGACTATGTGCCCTAGACATGTTACTGACTCAGTGGATCCGTTTACACAATTTCTCAATGAATTCCTCACACGATAACAGATGTTTTGTCCCAATAACGCACGTACTGTAGGTGTCATCAAACTCATCGCTGCTTTTCACATAATATATAATCACACATACGCACACAACAGTGCCAAATTGGGATGGCGACAAGAAGAAAAACAGCTCAATTCTTTTTGCGCGAACGTTACCGTGTCCATCCCGTGTTTCTTAATTACATTCAGCGTGATTGTCTTTTGTTTTGTGTGTATTTTCCAGAATGATGTGATGATGAGGGAACATGGAGAGAGAGAGAGAGAGAGATGGGGGGGGTGTAGACGAGGATTGGGGGGAGGAGGGGGCTCTCGAGTCTACGATCGCTTTTTTCTGCTCTCAAAATTTCTGAAGTTGGCCGGCCTAATCTTCATCTCTGCGAATTCAATTGAGTGTTCGTGGCCCTTCCAGTGGAACCAGTTGATCCCCTGCAAAAAAAGAAAACGCAGAGTATAATTCGCAGAGACATCGAACACGTCAGAGTTTCTTTTTTACACCAAAGGTGAGATGTAAACATCAGAAATGTTGGATACAAAATATCAAAAGATTTAAAAAAAAAAGGAATAATCCAACATCAAACGCACGCACCTTGCTGTGACTGCCGTCGCCGTATTTTCCCATGAGGTTGACGCGATGACAGTTTTTATACCAAAAGGCGCCTTTGTACGACAGGGCGCAGTTGGTGACGGCAATGTCGTTATCGTTGTCGAAGGTGGAGAAGGGCCGACCCTGGTGGTACGTCATGGAGTCGCCTGGTGGAAATATTAAAGAGTGGAGCTCAGAAAAAAAAACACACGTCAACAGGTGAGCTCATTCAATAAAAGACGGTCTTTTTTTTTTTAGAAGAAGAATTTGTTTTTTATGTCGTTATAATTCATTAAAAGAAGTGTCAAAGTGCATTTATTATAAAGCTACAACCAGGAGATAATTAGCTTAGCTTAGCATAAACAGCTATATCTAAAAGTAACAAAATCCACCGACTAAAGCTCAATAACACACATCCTGTAGCCTCATTGCTACCCTACCTTAGCTAGGAAGCTACGGAATAGGAATTTGATGTAAACAAACCTATTTCTACCACCATTCCAGATTAAATAAAGATGCAACAAATATTAAACAAATAAGATATAAGGTCCCCCGAAAAGGTCAACGCGGAAAGCGAGACCTACCTGCTGTCCCGCTGTACGCCCCGACGTAGATCTTATATCGCGTTTTAGGCTCCGCGATGGTGAGCTTGTCGTACTGAGCGTAGGCCGACTCCCCGCTGTCCCTCATGTCCACTCGCAGCTCGTAGTGGCCGGAGTTTGTGATTTTATGGAGGTTGGAGAGACCTGTTAATTGTTTGATAATGTGTGAGTTGGCGGAGGGGTTTCTGAGGTAAGAAGGAGACACACAGCGGGGGAGGGGAATAAGAAAAAAAAAGCTCTCACCCAGCCAGAACTCATCGTTCATGTTACCGAAGCCGGCGGTGTAGTTCTTCCAATTCCTGAAGAATTCCAACTTTCCGTTCTGGCGTCTGAGGAAAACCTGAAGAAAGGGGTGGCGCCGAGGTCGCCGTGGTTACGGTTTATCATTCGTACGCCTATTCAATTCGCGTCAAAACTCACCATCCATCCTCCGCCGTCCGTGGTCATGTCACAGTAGACCTGGATGGGCTGCCTCTCCTCTCCGCCCACGTACACGGTGTACAGGCCGGAGCTCGTCTCGCCGTTCAGGAAGGTCTGAGCGCAGTCCCGAGGCCGTCGGTACAACTGTCCGACTATAAGAATAATATAAGAATACAATATTTCTGTCGTGCATCTGGATAAATCACCAGCTTCTTTTTCACTGCATACGAAATAAAAAAAAACAACAACTAAAGTTGGTGTTTTGCTCCTTACTGGTCGTGAAGACGGCGGTCACGTGACGACTCCTCTGGGTTCCCGCGATGGCCTGAAGCCTCACGTCGTACTCCGTGGAGCCCGTCAGAGCGGCCATGCTGTAAGAGGACGCCGTCGGGCTGAGCACCACTTCCTGAAGACGTGCGCGCGCACACGTAACCAGACGACATTTACAAAAGAGCAAAAACACATGAAAAAAAACACAGATAAATTTCACTTTAGGAAGAAAAACGACCAAAAAAAAAGACTCATGTTTGACACATCCGAGTACAAATATAGTTTGCTTTTGTTTATATATTTGTTAATAGTAATAATAATAATAATAACAACAGCGGTACATTTACTCAAGTTCTCTACTCTAGTGCTCTACAAATTCAATGTACTTTAGGACAGGAGGATATTATATTTACAGTTTTTCTTCACCTTCCTGTCCAGGTAAAACCTTGTATCTCCAGATGTTTGAGACAAGTGCTCCTTATGTGTTGATATAATTATCCAACTTCTGCAGTTAGTTTTGTAAACCAAGAACAATTTAATTAATTGGCTGATTGAATGCATGTACGCACCCTGATTGTACCGTCAGCTGAGAAGGTGAGTGTGTAACCAGTCACAGCCGCCTGCGGAGGTTTCCATGTGAGAGTCGCACTGTCAGTTTGAATGTTTATAGCCATCAGATCACGAGGAGGATCCACATCTGAAAGATACGACACGCTGTAGATTTATCATTCAATAAATTACACAAGAATCAACAACTGTGTATATATATATATATATATATTAAAATATATATTAATATATACTGTATATATACACACATATATATATTAATATATATACACATATATATTAATATATACAGTATAGATATTAATATATATATATATATTTAAAAAAAGATATATACATATAAAAAATAATACAATATTTATATCTATAGTATATAGATATATATATATTTAAAAAAAAAAATATATATATATAGAGGAAGAATATATATACATATTTAAATACAATTATATATACATACATATACACACTTATATATATATTAATATAAATACATATATTAATATAAATATATATTAATATATATATTTTAAAAAAGAAATATATATATAGTATATATTAAAAAATATATATATAAAAAAGAAATATATATATAGAGAGAATAAATATATATATAAAAAAGAAATATATATATAGAGAGAATAAATATATATATAAAAAATATACACACACACACAGTGTACATATAAGCCTACCGGTGGTGAATTCAGTAACAGCAGAGTCACTCTTCTGAGCTTCCTTCAGAGCATGTACTCCTACTGTGTAGTGGGCTCCCGGAACCAAGGAGTCCATCTCAAACTCCACCGTGTTCCCAGAAACACGCTCCACCACATGGGACACTGTCAGACGGGACACCACCCACGCATCGAGTAACCAAATGTTCACATCGTCAAAGTCATGCAAAAAAAAAACAAAGGAGTACCACTTTAAGGCCTAATGCAGTAACAGAAACACACCTGAATCCGCGCTGTACGTAATGACGTAGCCATCAACAGTGGCCACAGACGGCTGCCACACCAACAGGGCCGAGGTGTCGGTGACGTTCGCTGCAGTTAGACCCTGAGGTTTGTCCAAAGCTGCAGGGGAATCACATTGTAAGTGTTGTGTAGAACAAGAGGAAGAGGACGAGGAGGAAGAAAACCAACCTGTGACGACAGTGTCCGTGCTGGGGTCGCTTTCCTCGAGACCCTTCACGGCACTCACGGTCACTTGGTACATTTTTCCCGGGATCATGTCGGGCAGCAACGTCTCGAACACGTCGCCGCCCACCGTCACCACCAGTGGGCTTCCTGTGGAGTCACAAAAGAAACTCAATTAAACGGAATAGATTAGATTATATTTGTATCGTGGTTGGTATAGCGATACATTATTATATTTATCACTACAATTAATAGGAGGTTGATATGCATGCGTGTACTAAATTCCATACCAATCTGTCTAATAGTTGTCAAGAAAAACTAAAAGGTCTTCTTCCTTGTGGCGCTAGTCAATAGGGTTCATCATCTGGGGATCACGAAACGTCGACGCGAAATATCATTGAAGTCCAGCCAATAGTTATTGCGACATTTCAGTTTGATTATACTAAACCATATATATCAAATCCAACTCCAGCTGAACTGTGTGACCAAACAAAGAAATAAACTTTAACCCAGCAACTGGTTGACCTCCTACCTCCTTCAAAGGGCACGTAGGCGATGCGGTAGTTATCCACCGGAGAGCGCGGCATGGACCAGTGAACTACAGCCGTGGAGTCCGTCACCTCGGAGAAGCTGAGTCCTCTTGGAGTGCTCAGGCCTGGTAAAGTATAAGTGAATATGCACAGGAGGAAGAAAGAAGAAAAAAAGGTGAATTAAAGTGACGAAAGCATGTCGAATAGCAATCGCGAGAGTACGAGACGCTCGGAGGAGCCGAAAGATTTGTCCATCGGAAGTCTGAAGCCTAAACCAGAGGGATCAATAAAGATGATTAGTGGGACTTCAGTCCTCAGCCAGACGTCACACCCCAAAAAAGCTGTTAGTTGAAAACTGCACTCTCATACTGCATATAGATACCTGTCTGAGCAACCCCAGTAATAGGTTGGGAGCGTTGGTCCAACGTGACGCCGTAAAGCTCGATTTCGTACTCGGTGCCGCTCATGAGCCCCGTTAGCACCTTGGTTCGCTCGGCGCCGCTCGCGCCGTACTCTCGCGGGTGAGCGAATCTTTTGCCGTCTCTTATTTTGATCACGTACCGGTCGAACAAGTCTTCGTCGGCCGCCCACGACAGACGGAAACCGTCGGCCGTGACGTCCGAGACGAAGAGATGCTCCACCTCCGGCTCGGCCTCTGGGTTAGACAAGGGAAGACACAACGTTTGGTTTGTTTTTTTCTTCCTGCCGGCAATATCCACGAAAAACGTCTGAAGGAGTACGGAAGAAGTTCGGCAAATCGGGCAAAGAGAAGGTTTCCCCGGGGGGTGGAAGACGAGGGCGGTTACGTTCCAGCCACCTCCGCATCGGCCATGCTCAGGCGTCCGTTAGTGTAAATCAGTCAAAGACCAAAAATCACGCCAGTTAACCGGGTTCACATTCCTTAAAAAGGCTCTAAGGGATCGGCTGGGACGGATTTCGTCAAACGCCGGTTGAGACGAGGGTCCCCATGCGTCTTCAAGGCATTCAGTGCATTCAAAAGATAATAAGACATTTAAATCAACTGACATTTCATGCTCAGAATGTCTTGTTGATTTATCAGTGTTTTCCTGCATCAGATTTTGTTTTTTTATATATATATATAAACAGATTGATTAAACCAGCATGGAGAAGAAGGAAAAAAAAAAAGGTAGCAGCATGGTGAAAGTAAGTTTAAAATAAGTAATTTAAAAAAAGACGTCAATCAGAAATCTGAAGGAAAAACACGTTTTAAAAATATGAAAACAAACAAAAGCGCTCGCTCGTATTTTGGGTGGAGGCACAGAGGAAACAAGGCGGCAGCTTCACATCTCGTCCTCGTCCAAACGCTTAAAAGAAGAGGAGGGGGGGGGGGGGGGAAGAAAGTGAGGTCGTTCTGGAGGAGAGTCGAGTTATAGATCCGAGTCATGGTTAAGGCATCAGAGCTGAGCTGCAGTCTCACCATCCAAACATGGCGGGGGGAGCAAACTTTATCCACACTGTTGGATGACATCTTCTCTTTTTTTTAAACTCAATTCAAATGTCAAAGCTTGTATCATAGACCAGCCAGGTTGTGATGGTGAAACTTCAGGTTATCGATCAGTAGTTGACACTAAAGAGGAGGGGCCTTGCGGAGCTCTGTGAGTGGTACCTGTCACAGCCACTGTCGTCAGAGGCCGAGAGAGAAGCCCCGACTCTGACACCCCGGTCAGCCTGACCTCATAGCCTATGCCGGTGATGAGGCCCCAGATGTCCAGGTGACTTTGGTTTCCCGGCACAGTGAACTCCTGAGGCTCCAGCAGCCAGCCAGAGTCAGTCACCACTATGTGAAAATGCCTGAAGCCGCCACTAGAGGGGGCTAATTCCTCCTCCTCCTGCTGCTGCTGCTGCTGCTTCACCTCCCACGACACACGGAAGCCGTAGGGGGTGAGGTTGGAAATGGTCAAGTTTTCCACTCTAGGCAAAGGAGCTGGAGAGGAGTGAATGAGTTGTTTTGTGTGTGTGTGTGTGTGTGTGTGTGTGTGTGTGTGTGTGGGAGGGGGAACAAGATTCTGTCAGGAGGATAATGTGTGCAAAGATTGCAAAAGCATATCATAAAATCTGTTCTTCCTGTGACGGTTTTCCAGGAGGCAAACGAGAAGTTCAAGATGCGAACATCGGATCTGAATATCCCCTCAATTTAAAAAGGCCAAAACACATAAAGGGCACATTTTGCATGCATCATAGAGTTTTGTAAACTTAAGAATGGATTGCAACCTCTCTTTTCTAATGCCATAAAGCATTTTGAAGCTTGGATTTAATATCTGGGAGCCAAAAAAACCAAAAGCGAGGGTGAAAAGGAACGAGGATGTGACGAATCTATCACCAGAGACAATTAGAAGACAAGACAGAGACATCTTGTCCAAAAATGACGTCGAAAATGACACTTTTGAGGTCAACACGGGCATCTAGTGGCCATTAGTATACTGTATTATATTAAAATGGGACATACTTCCAAATGACTTTTGTACTTTTACATAGGTGCATTTTTAAATTCAGGATAACCATTATATTGCTACTTTTACTTCTTCCATCATCTATAACTTATAGATATTATATATATTCTAACATTATATCCCCCAAATAAATTATATTTGTATATATATATTTTTATAAAATTATATTTTTATGGGGATATAAATTATAATTTTATAATTATATCCCCAAAATAAAAAATTCTACACTATTTGAAAACGAAGATTTTCTGTCAAAGTTTCTAAAAAAAAATTGTTTTACTTTTCCGGGTTGATAAATTAAATTAATTATGCAAATTCTACCAGAAAAAAAGAATAAGTGCTCATGATGCATGTCAAATTTGCTCTTATAGCGACTTAAAAGTACGTTTGTTATCCGCGGGTCTGAAGCTTGAAATCCATTAAGAGAGTTATTCTGGTTATATTAAGCTGATAGCAGGAGTTTTGATCCAAAACCTTTTGATGTGAGTTTAAGACATGAGTAAAAAAAATACACGAGTGGTACCTGTGACGGCGTGGGCCAACACAGAGGGAGTGTGGCGCCCGTGAGAGATACCGTACAGTTCAATATCGTAGCCTGTGGCATCCATCAGATTCGAGATGGTAAAGTTACGCACTTCACCGGGCAGTCTGAACTCCAGCGTGTCGGACAGCTGCTCGGGGTCACTGACCCGGACAACAAAGCCATCAAAGTGGCCCGACACGGCGCTCCAGGACAAGCTGAGGTTATGCGGGCTCACAGATGAAGCAGCTATGGGCCCCAACTGTGGGACGTCCTCTGAACAGAGAAAAGAACACGGCTTTTTTTTTTCTCCAGTTGTTGCCGGATAAATAAATCACAATGTTGGTTTGAAGTGGCCCAAAAAGAATAAATGCATGCGATGCGATACCTGTCGTAGCTACATCGAACAGGGGCTGCGTGTTCCGGCCGCCGGCGCTGGCGTACAGCTTTATGTCGTAGCTTGTGCGCGCTTTGAGCCCGGCCATGACCGTGGAGCGCACGTCACCCGCCAGGGTGCGCCCCATCGCCTGCGAGGGCAAAGCAGACTCTCTGACTTCTACTATAAAGTTATCAAAGGCCTTCTCTCCTGTCCGCCACGACAGGTACAATCTGTCTGAGGTAACGTTAGAAACAACTAGCCTGGACAAATCAGGCTCTTCGGCTACAAGGGGGAGGGGGAGAGGGGGGGGGGGGGGGGGGGGGGGGGGAGGAGAGAAAAATATAAAAATACGTTCATTTATTGACATTAAAAAAAAAGAAGCATGTATTTGTCTCTATGCATACGGGACCGAGCCAGTAATAGTTGACCCTATTCTTTGTAATACACAAAATCTAAATACCTGTTGATGCAACAATACTGATAGGGCTTGTTCGGGATCCCTTGTACGTCCCATAGAAGTAGGCTATATAGTCAGTGCTGGGCCTGAGCCCCGTTACGTCGCGGGACGTCCCGCTGCGGGATACGTTATATTCCTTTGGCTCCGTCTGCCAATCGGAATCAATTATCTCCAGGATAAAACCATCAAATTCTCCTTCAGTGCCGTTCCAGGAGATTGAAAAGCTCTCTGACGTTAAGTTTGAGATATATAGTTTGCCAACCACTGGTTGATTCACTAAAGAGAGAAATCATTATTAGATTTTCATTAAAAGAAAAACATTTTTTTTCTTCTTTTTTTTTTTTTTGCAGAACACATACTGACATAAGTTACCGTTAGCTCATTCGCCCTCACTCGCAATTCCTTGATAGTCTGAGTAGCTTAAAAGATTAAATACATGCATATCTTTTTGCATAAAGTTTTACTTGGCAGCTTTATGCACATTGCTATCACAACAACAACAAAAAAAGAGATAAAAGCTGAAAATAGCTGGAGGATACTGGCCTTGCAAGTGTTTCCTCTAACGTGAAGAAATATAATCGTATGAAATATTTCTTCCGTGCATGCGGAAGGCAGATCTGATCATGCAGTTGAGATAAATCCTGCAACCTGTTGCGCCGGAGCGATTCGAAGCAGAATGGGTCAAAAAAAAATATCATAAAAACATATTTTCTCCATGCGATGACGACAAAGTCAGTTGCTTTCAAAACATGCAGCAGATAAATTAGGCGTCACTCCAGATGTAAAACAAGGTCACTGTAAACCTCCGGTCATATTATTAGCTTCTTTTTTTTTACCTTGACAACCACAAGAAGATTTAATCATTTGCCACCTGGCAGTTTAAAAAAGGAAACAAGGATAGTTTTTTTAACATAACCAGCAGAGCTCAAGTGTCACATGTAAACGAGCAAAACGATTCCCTTCGAGGTTAATCGATTACACACCGAATGAGTGTTGACGGGATGACATGAGACGGGTGAAAGTTATCGGTTTTGCTTTTGCAATCGTTGCAGCACATCAAAACCTCAACCACGATGCAGGGGATGGTAGAGGGAAGGGGGAGGGGGGGGTCATGCACTTTGGTAACCAAGATGGAGGGAGCCGTTCGGGGGGGGGGGGGGGGGGGGGGGGGGCGTTTGTTTTGCTCAGTGATGCGGCCACGAGTCCCCATCACCCTGCCCTCTCTCAGCTGGACAGAAACAGTGGCTGGAGGGTAAAGAACGGATCACGGCGGTTAAGTTGATTAGGTTATTACGTCGTTCTCATGCAGAGAAGTGTGGAAGACACACACACAGACACAGACACCGACTGAAATGGAAAGTTAAAAGAGTTAAGAGGCCCAAAAAGAACCAAACAAACCGCCACGGGTACCTGTGGTGGCTTCAGTGTACACGGGCTCGAGGAAGGAGCCCCGATACATCCCAAACAGGCCCACCATGTAGCTGGTGTTGGGGTTCAGCCCGGAGATGCCCAGGCTGAAGGCGTCTCCGGACAGACTGAGGTTCTGGCTCTCCTCGAAGTTCTCCAAGTTTGTGACCTCGATGACAAAGCTGTCAAACTCCCCACCGGTGGGGCTCCAGGACGCGGTGAAGCCGTCCCATGTAATGTCAGAGGTGGTGAGGTTCAACGCGGGCTTTGGCTCTTCTGGTAGGTAGACAGATCAGAGTGTGGGGGGGGGGGGGGGGTCAACTGAATGGCAAGATGGATTGTAAAAAAAGGACTCTCGCATAACTTTTCACAATATTCATCAAACAATGAGTACTACCGCGACGTTGAGCCACAGTGAGAGAAAAAAATGATCTCAGAAGTCAACTTTAAATAATTATTCTGAAAGAAAGTACCAGATAATACCGTAATATTGAAGAAAAAAAGGGTTGTAATATTTCAGGAATTCATTTTGGATTTAAAAGAAAAAGTCAAGACTTTAAAATCATGATTTACGAGTAAATTACAACTTTTTTCTCAAATCTGTGACAATGCTTTTCTCAAAATGACATGACTTTAATCTTGAAATGTTACTACTCTGAATTTAGTCTTGAAATATTCAAACTCAAACCTAAAATGTTATGCGACTCTTTTTCTAAAAATGTAACGCTTTTATTCTTGAAATGCTGCATCCTTAATCTTGAAGAAATAAGACTTTCTCTCGCAAATATTTTGACTTAAATTATGAAAAGCTAAAAGAAAATTCTCAAAATAATATGACTTAATATCTCGCTCACGTCAACAGCCGTCACATGTTTAGAGCTTTACAAAGTAAATGGATGTGATGATGATGATGGATGCCTACAAAAAAAAAAATGAAAATATTTGCTGCATGTACCTGTCGTGGCAAAAGCTTTGAGAGGTAAAGACCGCCCCCCTTCCACCAGCCCTTGCAATGTGATATCATGTGTGGAGGGGGTCAAACCCTCTATTTCAGCGTTTCTCACACTTCCCGGTAGTGTGGTCACGTGAGCTCGCGTCGCCCCCGACGACGGAGCACTGAGCTCCACCGAAAAGCTATCGAACGCCTCGTCGGGCGCCGACCTCGTCGGGCTCACGTGGACCGCGAGGTCCCCCGGTACCTCCGGGCTCGAGCCTTCGGACTCGGCCCCGGGAGTGTTTAGAGGACGGAGGAGGGGGTCTGGGCTCTGAGCTGCTGCTGTCTCCAGAGCAGCGGTGCTCGGGGCGTCTTTGATGCTCAGCGTGAGCACATCCGGAGAGCTGGGCTCGGGTGCTACGGTGAATAAAAGCAGGTTAATTGAATGAATTTGTCACCGGAACTGTTTGACGACTGAAAAAAAAAAAAAAAGAACCTGCGGAGAGGAGCTGGGTTAAAATAAGAACGACATGTTGTACAGTTAAATTCAAATAATGCTGTCCCGTCATAACCTTATTCTCTTATTTTCTTTCTCTTCCCTTTCCCAGGACCGCGGGGTCTTTTTATCATCCAGCGGCAGCGAGGGGCATTAATGGCACACGAGGCGAGGCGCCATTAATTATTTTTGAAGCCTTTTGAGTAGTCCACCGGAGTGGAAGTACACAGTTGCCTTCAAATAAGACGGCGAAGCCATGCACAAGCCTGCTGAGTCTGAAGAGCGGTTTCTGAGTCACTCCTCCTGTCATGCGAGTGACGTACGCGCTGGCATTCGATACGAGTAAATGGAGACGATGAATTGATGGAATTAGCTTTAGCAACAAACACAAAAAAAAAAGTCAAATCCAGGAGGAAATCAATCTGTAGATTTCTTCTTGTATTTGAATTTTTGGAAGCAACAAATGAGTGTTGTCTGTTCATTCATGCCAAAAGGTATGATCTCAATGAGTGAAATACCAGCATGCAAGTCATACCGCTAAACAACTATGTGTCTTCTATGCAAACAACAACAAAAAACAGGACAAATCGTCCCATAATAAACTAAAAGAGAAGCTTATACCTGTGACTGCAACCGCTTCGAGTAGCGCAGATCTCTGGCTACCGGTAACTCCGTAAAGCTCTATTTGATATTCTGTCGATGCATTCAGGCCCTGGATTCGAGAGCCAGTGGCATCTCCAGGAAGACGGGCCTCTCTCGCATCCCATAATCGCCGAGTGTCTTTATATTCTACCGTCAGGCTATCGTAGACGGCGTGAGCCTTTGGTTTCCACGTGAGGTCAAATCCATCGGGCGTGACGCCCGAGACCGTGAGCTCCCCGACGAGCTCGTCCTCGTCCTCGGAGGGCTCTAAGTACGCAAAAGTAATGACATTGTCCTCTGAGCCCGTGGGAGTCGTTAGCTCACGGTCGTCGGGGTCAGCTAAATAAAATGTGAAAGAGGCTACAAGAAAAAACGAAACAAAAAAGGCACAAATCAAGAAAGCATCATTTAGGTGTAAGTGCGTCTCATTTTCTTGGTGTTGGCGGCAGCGAAGTCTTCAAATCTCTGGCGTTCATCCATCTATAAATACACCGACTGAATACTGGCAAACACAATTTGGAATACAAACAATTATTTTCATATTTTGCGCGACAAGATAATGTCGTGGTGAAATGGTTCCCCCGCCCACCTGTGGACGCAGACACGGTGACGGGCGCGCTCCTCTTGAGGCCCCTCTCTGCAGCCAGAGTGATGGTGTAGCCCATCCCGGGGGTCAGGTTGGACACGACGTAGCTAGTCGCCGTGGGCGGGATCTCCACCTCCCCGACCTGGCCGTCCCCGGAGACGTACACCAGCCTGTAGGCGCCGACCTTGGCCTGGGGTTTCCGCCACCTCAAGGTCAGCGAGTTCTCGGTGGACTGCGTTTCCTCCAAATCTCTGGGAGGATCGATATCTGACAAAATGTGAAAGTGTGTAAAAAAAGTTTGTATCAACAAACATGTCCGCCTGTGTGTTTATGAGGTCTCTCACCAGTTGCAGCATTCGTGGTAGCGGGGGTACTCTCCCTCCCGTTCTTCACGGCGGTCACACCGATCCCGTACTCCGTCCCCGGTTTCAAACCTGCAACCCCCCCCGAAGGCACAGAAGGAAAGTGACCACTAGGTATGACCACGAGGCACGTGTGCTCCTCCTCCGTATACGTTCGAGCCCTCACCGGTGATGGTAGCTTTGGTGGTGTCTCCGGGTCCTCGCGGGACCAGTTCCTCGCCGTGAGTCGCTCCGGAGATGGGACTGTATTTCACCAGATAGTTGCCGACGTCAGCTTGAGTGTTGGTCCACTCCAGAGTGATGCTGTCGTCCGTCTGGGACACCGGCTGCAGGTCCACGGGGGCGTCCAGGGCTAACGAGAGTAAAGAATATTTCATTCCTTTTATGCTCACAAACTAGCTTATATTCACACAGACATTTCATCTATTAGTTGGCCTATTATTGGAAACTGGGGCACTCCGGTTTGCGGTGTGCAAACAGATCAAACTTTAGTTGCGCAGCACCTTTCATACATGGGAGTGCAGCTCAAAGGGCTTCACGGATGTCAGGCAAGACAGAAATAAGACAAAAAATCTAATAAAAGTACAAACAAAATTCATAATAACAATTTGAGATATACCAAAGTATCCCAAAATACCCCCAAAAATATGAACACTGCTAAATATATCCACACTAGTATGTTCTGCGATACATCGTGGTTTCCCATAGTGTTTAAATAGAATTCATGCACAAAGGCTGGTGCTATTCTATATGTGTTCATATTGTCAACAAGTCCCAACCGAAGTAGTAGTTATTTAAAAAGATCAGTAGTTTACTTAAACAGCTGATCACCGTAGTTTTTGAATCAAATGTCATAAAAAAAAAGATGAAATAGTGCATTTGTTGGGGACTATTTTCCGCGGCGGATTAATCCACATTTGGAGCTCTCGGGAGTAAATGTGAAGGTTTATGTGGGATTGAGTAAAAATGAAATACAACGTGTGTACTTATAATGACGGAACATGTCACCCAGTGTTTTCAATAGTTTTGACAATAATGGGGCTCTAATACACAGAGGGAGAAGATATATCAGGCTTTGAGACGCATTCTTGTCGGTAGGATACAATTATAGCTTTGGTCTTTTCTTGATTTGTTGACAATGAGTATTCACTGCAACCTTTTGACTTTGTGTCATGCAAACCATCGATAAAATTGAAAAATATAAACAAGCCACCGCAGGCCTACCTGTGGTGAACGTGGTGATGGAAGGGTCGCTGTCGAGCTTTCCTCTCCTGGAGACGAGCGACACCTTGTACTCTGTGTCGGGCCTCAGACCGTCGATGCTGTGCTGCTTGTCCTGGGGGGAAATCTCCACTCTGGTTTCCTCCGAGGGGTCGGAGCTGGACCCGTAAAACATGGTGAGTCTGTCCGTGGGAGCCACCGGCTGAGACCAACCGACCAGGGCGGAGGAGTCCGTCACGTCCTTCACCTCCACCTGCCGGGGGCCTTCGATCTCTGGGGGTGGGAGCGAAGGGGGAGTCAGAGTTTGAGCAATTGTATTCTTTAAAGATGCTGGTGGACTTAAAAAAGTGTCAGTTTCCCCCCGTGCTTCCAGTCTAAATGCTAAGCTAAGCTAATGCCAGCTTCATATTTAGCATACGTCTGTATGAGCGGTGTCCAGCTAATTCTCAGAAAGCAACTAAGTGTATTTTTCGGTTCTTCAGTCTCGCTAAAGTCTCGCTAAAAAAAAAAGATTTATTACATTCCGTCTGTGAAGGAAAGATTTAACTTCTAACGGTGACATTCACAAATCAAATCAAGACCACGTCTCAGTCTGCACCGGTGACCAAACTTTAACACTCCCGTCATGTTTTCTATCCATAAAACAGCTCTCATAAGACTCCACTTGGCTCTCTCGTAACACAAAGCCATAACTTGGATCAACAAGGGAAAAGGCTACCATGAAATATAATGTGGTTCCCTTTCACTCAAGGGGGTGGGGGGGAAGGGGGGGGGGTCATGCACTCCGGGTTAAAAGGGGACCCCCGGGGGGGTAAAGAGGGTTACGAAAGGTCTAACTTCACTTCTATCATTCAGTTCTGGAAACCACGTCTAGTTTTCAACCTCCATAAATAAATGACATCAGAAATGAAAACGGCTTAACGGCTACCCCGTGCATGATGGCGTGCCACATCGACTGCATCAGCAACTAGGGGGGGGGGGCGTTATGTATTGAGTAGCGCTGCAGTAAAAGCTTCAGCGAGCGAGAGAGAGCGAGATTTAGTGAAAGCGAGAAAGAAATACGTATGTGTGTTCATGCTGGGGTGAGATTTAAAGTGTCAGAGTCATTACTCTTCAGCTCAAAGATGGGACTACGGAGAGCCAGCTGGCTCTTCCTGTCATCACTCTTCTTTTCATTATGGAATTTCACTCTTTGACATTAATGTGTTTTTTTTTTCTTCTTTTTCTCAATAATATCTGCCAGACAGAGCAGAGAAAGGAACATTGCATAATCGTAGCAGCAACGGGATCATTTTAAACGTCTACGATCTCACGGGTTCAGTCTAAAATGATCCAACTTTCTGAGAAAATGTTTGTTTACAACCGGGAGACTTACTGGTGGTGACTTTTTGGGATGTTTGGGGACCTCTGGTGTTGTTCTTGATGATGTTAACAGAGACCTCGTACTCCTGTCCCGGTCCGAGGCCTGACTGGAGAAACTGGTTTTGAGTGGGTGGGATGGTGCTCACCACTTTCCCGTTTTCTTCTTTCTGCGAGGACACATAAAACGAATGTAAAACATCTCGTTCCGGACAATCAGGTTTCTCCTGCAGAAATTTACTCTCTTAAACTGCTAAAAGGTAAAAGGTGTTAACTTCATAACTCAGAATACCGAAAATAGAGCACGGCATGCGATAAATTGAGCTCTGCCGACACGTTTTATGTCTGCATGACGCAGCAGCTGTCAGAGAACTCTAGTGATGTTAAACTACATCACACGGCCCGTTATCATAATTAACACGGAGGTCGAGAAAGGACATACAAATTTAAAAAATGGATTAAAACTCTGCGGCATAATTTGAAAAAGGCCCTTCGACTTATCAGCCGGCACAGTAATATATTTCCAAAGCATTACTGCCTCGGATTTACCCGCAGTGACATCCAGACCTCGGCCCAACTGAGAGTTTTTTTTTTTTTCTCCACATGTCAAAGCAATTTAAAATGGTTAGCACTGAAATAAAGCCACGTTTTCGCTCAGACTTGCAATAAGCTGGCATAAATTCCCCGGGCGAGACCTTCAAAAGAGATGGGCAGACTGACCGTGTTGCGGAAATAGATCTCCCAGCCATCAAAGGAGATGTCCAGCTGGTCCCACATCACCTCCACTGAGGTCTCTCTCACCGATTTGAAGATTAAACCCTCTGGTTTTGGAAGCTCTGCAGGGTCGGGAAACAAAGAAATAATCACCGTTAGCTCACATGATAGTTACTCGCGTGAAAACTAGCGGGAGGACGACTGCGGTCGTACCCGTGGCCACCCTGGCGCTGATGGGGATGCTCTTCTTGTTGCTCAGAACGGCGTAGACATTGATCAGGTACTCGATGCCGGGTTCGAGCTCTTTGACAGTGGCCGCCGCTTTGTCTCCCGTCACGGTGAACTCCATGTGAAGACCACCGGGGCTGGTGGGCACGTACGTCACAAGGTACTCGGTCACCAGCATCTCGTTGTCCCAGGACAGGTCCACCGTGTCAGAGGTGACCTCGCCAACAGTCAGGTCCTTTGGAGGAGACACTGAAGGGGGGGGGGGGAGACAAGAAAAGCAATGGGGTGCTGTCTTGGATGGTTCCTCATGCCCTAAATCACCACAAACAGCAGCTAATGCAAATTCCAGAGCCACATCTGTCTGTGGTGTGAAGAACTGCCAACAAAAGTGCAGAGAACAGCAAAACAACAAACCGAAACGCCTCTTTTTATATAGTTTCTCTTTTTTTTTGGTGTGTGTTTCTTTGGGGAAATTTAAAACAGAGCTTCTTACCTTCTGAGCAGTCCTCTCCGATGTATCCCTCGTCGCAGGCGCACCGACCGTCCAGGCAGCGGCCTTTGTCCCGGCAGTCGTTGAGGCAGCTCAGCTCCGCGCAGCCCTCTCCTTCGTACCCGCTCTCGCACGTGCACCTTCCGCTGACGCAGCGCCCCCTGTTGTTGCAGTCGCCCGGACAGACGTGCACCGAGCAGTCGTCTCCTGAGTAGCCTTCTGGGCAGACGCACCGGCCGTCCACGCAGTAGCCCCGGGCCAGGCAGTCGTTGAGACACGCTTTCTGACCGCAGCCCTCTCCGGAGAAGCCCTCGTCGCAGACGCACTGCCCGTCGACGCATCGGCCGCGGTTTCGGCAGTTGCTGGGGCAGCTCAGCTCGCCGCAGTCCTCGCCGGTGAAGCCCGCGTGACACACGCAACGACCCTTGACGCACTTGCCGTGGCCGTAGCAGTTCGAGGGGCAGGTCCTGATGCTGCAGTCCTCTCCGGCGAAGCCCTCCTTGCACACGCACTGGCCGTTGACGCAGCGCCCCCTCTGGAGGCAGTCGTTCGGGCAGGAAAGATCGGCGCAGTCGTCGCCCTGGAAGCCGACATCGCAGGCACACTGCCCGTTTACGCACTGGCCTCTGTTGTTGCAGTTGTTCAGGCACGCCAGCTGGCTGCAGTCTGCGCCTTGGTAGCCGATGTCGCAGATGCACATCCCGTTGAAGCAGGTACCCCTGTCGTTGCAGTCCTTGAGGCAGGTGAGCCGAGAGCAGTCGTCTCCGCTGAAGCCGGCGGCGCAGACGCACTGGCCGTTCACGCAGAAACCGTTGCCGTGGCAGTTGTTGGCGCAGGTGCGTTCGCCGCAGTCCTCCCCGGCGTACCCCTCGTCGCAGTAGCAGGTGCCGTTCTGGCAACGGCCGCGTTCGTAGCAGTCTTTGGGGCAGACGAGCTCAGAGCAGTCGGATCCGGTCCAGGGTTCGTCACACGCGCAGACTCCGTCTTCACAGCGGCCTCGGCAGCTGTCGAGGCACTTGGTTCGCGAGCAGTCCTCGCCGAGGAAACCCTCCGAGCAGATGCAAACACCTCCGACACACCGGCCGTGCGCTCCGCAGTCCGCAGGGCAGACCTCGAGGGTGCAGTCCGCTCCGGCGAAGCCCTTGAAGCACTCGCACGCTCCGTCGACGCACCGGCCTCGGTTCTGGCAGTCACCGGGACACTCGGGTTCAGTGCAGTTGGGTCCCCTCCAGCCCGGCTCACATATGCAGCCGCAGGTTTCGGCGCTGTAGTTTCCGTTGCCGTGGCAGTAAGGTTTAGTTCCCACCGCACCTTTGATGAGAAAGTAAAGCCAATTAAATTACAATGTTTTGTTGAATATCCTCTTCTGTGGTATTAAATTGTCATTGTCAGTTTTTTTTATGTTTTATTTAAGCAACTTGCAAGCTTATTTGATTTTGTGGGATCTTGATGAGAAGATCGATGAGAAGATCGATGAGAAGATCGATGAGAAGATCGATGAGAAGATCGATACCAAGTGTGTAGGAATAAGGGCCATCTAGTGGTAAAGATGCAGATTGCATCCAAATGAAATCCTCTCTGCTTACCCTTCCCTTTTCAAGTGTTTCGGGGGAACTACGCTTGCATTCAAGTCATAGTTAATTTTTGCTAACAAATCCACCTAAGTCCTCCACGATGTTCCTTTATTCCAAAGCAGCGGATGATTAGCTTAGCATAGCAGGAAGACTGGAAATAGCTAGCCTGTCCTGGCTTGGCTCACTAATTAACATGTTATATTGTGTTTGTTCAACTCGTAAAAAAAAGAAAGAGTGTATTTTATGGGGGGGTTTACCTGCAGGACTATTTCTTGGTTGTTTTTTTCCAGGAATTATGCTAAGCTAAGCAGCAGCTGACTTTATATATCAATGGTATCAACCTCCTCCTCTAATCTCCGGTCCAAAAGCTCATTTCAGCAGCTACAAGAAGAGCAGACGTTTTAACGTTCATTGTTATGCAGCGACTGTATCTCTTTTTGAGCCAAATAAAGGACCTTTTCAAACCGGAGAGATTTTTGGGAGTATGACACCCCCACACTGGATTCCTGAACTCCTCAACAGATGAATGGAACAGATGTCCTTAGCGTCGCACTTTCCAAATGCCGTTTTAGAGAAACAAAGGATTGTTTTACCGCTCTTGCTGTAAGCTACATACCAGACAAAAGCCAGACAGACTTGACACCTACCCGTGACCTGCGCTCCGCAGCATGCCCCGTCACCGTTGCACTGAACCCTCAGTGCGGAAACCTCTCCCTCCAGCATCTCAAGTCGGCTCATGAGTTCCTTCAGGCCCGTCAGGTCTTCGCCGCAACCGCAGGCCTGTCGAGGCACGTTGATGCGGTGGGTGAAGACGATTTGGTTCTCCCCGTCGATCGTGTGTTCTGTGAAAAGCTCGCCCGGCGAGGCCGCCGCGTCTTTAGGCCGGAGCCGCGTGCTCTCCGGAGCGTCCAGGTCCACGGAGCACAGCGAACTGGCGGGAACGTTGATGTTGTAGACGTGGTTGAAAACCACGGGGCGGTCCGCGCTCGGCAGCGTGGCGTTGTGGTCTTCAGGGGGCTCCAGGGTCTGTCGGCGATGCCGTAGGATTTCCTTCACGAGCCCGGCGTTTGATAAGCTGAGCAGAGCGGTCAGGAGGAGGCAGCCCAGAGCGCCTCGCGTAGCCATGCTAGATGTGGGTTCGTGGGTTCGGTGGAATAAATATCCGTTTGAACCTCTGACCGAAAGGCCAGTCCGTATCAAAGGTTCTGGAAAAACAGAATGAAAGTATTTCGTCACACAAATGTAAAACTGCAACGATTTGTTGAATAATCAATTAATAATTGGCAAAACAAACAACTATCCAACTCCTTGAAGAAAGAAAGATGTAAGTAAAATGTTCCAATACCATTTTTTTCCGACCCAATACCAAAAGTATTTATTAGAAAACAGGAATGTCTGAAAACATAAACAAGGATTTTCCTACACAGGAACAACACTTCACCTGCTACCTGATGTTTACATCCTGGCTGATATTTGTGTAACGCGATCATCGAGTGAGCTAATAATCAAATAGTTTGTAATAGATAGGGCTTCGTTTTTATGGACCACGAGCTAAAAAAAATACAGAATAAATATGTTCATCGCTCATTTTGGGATATTCCAGCTCCAGTTATGAACTCAGTGGTTTCGTGAAGAGCCATGGCAGAATGAATTCATTTAAATTGAAAGTATTTTAGTGTGAGAAGAAACCCCGAGTATGAGAATTATTTACCAGCGATTGCTAAAAAAATAAATAATAATAATCCACTTTTTCCTCATATATCTCTGCAGTTTTTCTAATTCTCGCTGCAATGCGGCAACAAATTGCATGAATGCGTTCATCGTACCAACAGCGGAGGTCATTCAGAGGAAACCAGACGTCCGTCACACTAACTCCAGACTTCTCCGCGGCCCACCCACGATCAGTCAGTCTGATTATTATTTACAGTGTGTGCTACATTTCTAACTGACAACAGAATACCACAAGCCACCGTGGGCGCAGGAGTTCGCTGTTAAAAGCAAAGAATCCACAGCTGTGGTGGCACGTCAAGCTCTTTCATGGTGCACACACACACACACACACATATATATATATATATATACGATAAGTCTCAGCTGTCTAGCATGAAGCAGTCTATAGAAAAGTATTAAACTGAGTACATCCCATTCACAGGACTCCTTGTCGCCCGCGATGACTTCATCAGCTTGACACTTTTGTGGGAGCCAAGCGTGGGAAAGCACTGCCTGGATCACTCAGCGTTGAAAATCAATAGAAAAAGGCCGCGTCGGACAGAAGCTCGCACACACACACGCAAACAAATGAGAAATGACTTCCAGAAGTGAATTGTTCATGCGGGGGAAAGGACACGTGGGCCTTTGGAAAGGTTCTGGTGAGGAACTTCTGGAAACTATTTGTCGACACAACGCATGATACTCAGCTATCGGGTGACAAGAAAAAAAGTTATTATTATTCGAAACGCACACAGGTTCAGCAGATGGTTACATCTCAGTTGCTGCGTTCACTTTTTCTTCCTTTCCAACGTGTTTATTTATGCAACAAAAATTGGGGCAACCGGCCAATTAATTCAAAACCTCCGTTCTGATCCACACCAATCAAAATGCAAAAAGAAGCATTAAACATAAGAATTCCTGAGCAGGACAAGAAAGTAGTATAAATGATGGAGGAACAAAATACATTAAAGTGGTCACATGAAGAGAAAACTGGGACTAAAGCTGCTGAATCATTCCCCCCCCGCCATCATCCATCATTTACACACATATTCTTTAACGTAAAATGTCCCAAATATGAATGAAAACTGGACAAATCCTCAAAAGTATACACACATTTTGCCTCCATCTTACCTTCTCAGTATTAAACCCGTCCCGTGTCAACACCAGAGGGTGTAATGCAGCGCTGATGATACAGAGTTATCGTAATTACAAGTTTCTGAGCTTGTTACAACGTCCGACAGACAACATGGGAACCTCTACCGTACGTCCCATTACACACAAACACAAACCAAAACTCCCTATTTTTTGATATTCTAGAATATATTCAGACTTTTAAATAACAAACTAAAAGAGGAAACATTAAAACAGAACCCATGAATCAACGGACCACAATTTTTTGGTTTTATGCAGATCAGAGATCATTCTATTCTTTAAATTGGTTATATTTGGCTGCATGATTTATTCCCTCAATCAAATCACCTTTTCATCGATCCTCTTTCCTCTCTTTTCTCGCGCCCTGACCTTTGAGCTGACCTTTTCTTTCTCCCAACCCTGAGCTTGAGTTTCACAAGTCCTCGCACATCTGGCAAGTGTTGTTAGGTTGTGGCTGGTGTTGTAAATCAGTAAACCGAGTCTGTCAATCATGTTTCTGATCTCTTTCTTTAAAACTTTTACAAGAAACAGAGAGTGATAATTTGCCGGTCTCGGAGGTAAAGAATGAATCCTCAGAGCATGTTTCAGCTGAAGATGCTCAAAAGTGGCTCCATGTAGCTATTCTCTATTTTTTTAATACCGCAAAAAGGATTTATATACAAGGCATAATGCTTAAAGTAAAAAAAAAAAAGTTAACGTCTTTTAAAGTAGCCGTGGGGTTGACTGAGGACGTCTCTTGTGACTACGGGACACAGGAATACAATTTGGAGAGAACAAAAAAATGTAAATGCATATAACCTGTTTGCTAAGCTATCCTCCAGAATGGCTGCAGCTTTAATGCTCTTCCCCTTCGTGCTGGCAGCGAGAAGGGGAACTTTCCCGCGTGGAAAAGAGAAACTGGGAATGTTGGCCCCCGGATTGAGGACATCTGCTTTGCTCAGTCAAAGAAACAAAGCAAAATAAAAAGAAAAGAATTTTTTTTTTTTAAAAAGGCACCGAGGGTTTTTTAAATTATTTTTTTGTTTGGTGTTCAGACTGAAAGTGTGACGCGCATGCGTCGTCGTCTCCGATCATCTCCGTGAAAGCGAGCGGCTCCTCGGCCGACGCCGTCTTCGTTTTCACACCCAGGGGAGAAGCAACAGCAACACCTCATTAGCAGAATGCTTTTTTATTTATTTTTTCTTTCCCCCGGCTGCTAAACAGTTGACCTGAAGGGTTCCTTTAAGAATAATAAACCTGAGCTTTTTGTGTTAACCGTGTGAGCTCCAAACAGGATGCAGACTTCACTCTCGATTTGCCAACTATGGGGTCTCTCTCTCTCCATCAGGGAGGAGAAGGAGCTTAAAGATTGATAACTGATAAACAAAACAAAGACCTTTGTGGAGCCCCATGAGAAAACAGCTCTGTGGAGGTCTTAAACTCCACGGGGAACTTTTTAATCTGCTGAGAACATTAAACGATTCGGATACTCGCAGATCGAGTCTAGTGCTCATTTTTAAAGAAAGTAACCAGTTGGAGTCGTAAACTAAAGTATCGGATGGACATTCTGCAGCTCTAGTTTTTTAGTTATCTGCCAACATGAGCGTTTAATGCTCGTCGGGAACGCTGCACAATAAATACATTTTTTTATTGAAATTGCAACATTGCCATTTAAAATTTTTTTTATTTTTTTATTTAGTTTTATAGTCATGTTGCATAGATGTACCGGGCTACACATCATATTCTACAGACTTAAGAAAACCTCTTGTGCAGATCCAGAAAAAAAGTGTACTGAAGATGAAATGTCACATTGTGCAGCTTTTGCAAATATCCCGATGGGGAGAATAAAATATAACATATCGTAGAGTATAAAATGAGAAAACTCATTTAATGATCTTTCCCTCTAATTATTATCATTATTATATATATAGCACAGTTGCAATGTGCAGTCAAAATATTTAGTTTTTCAATATCATTCAGCCTTATCAGTTGAATATCAGAAGATACTCTCATGCACTGGTTAATGAGCAAGAAAATAAGAGCGTATTTTAATTAGCCAGAAATTGAACGACTTGCATAACAGTCTGTGCACAGTCACCCTCGTAGTCAACGCACATGATTCTCCACAGACACACTACTGCATCCTCAAATGTACAGATTCAAGTATTCTGCACCCGTTAAAAATGACATTTAATCTAAATTCAGATTGTCTGATTGAGGACAGAGAGCGACACGGATTATTAGACCCGTCACAACACCTTCGTGAGCTCTCGAGTGTAAAACATCCCCACGCTGAAAGGCCACAGACGGGACGTGATGTGCACGTTGGTGGGAGTTTTGGGCATTTAAAGAACAAAGAAAAGGTACTAAATGGTTATAAATCTTCCTCTGCTGAAACATTCAGAAGCTAAAACCACCGCGAGCCAGACTTGGACTTCGATTCGGCAGAGCTAATGGACTGCATGGATGAAGTATATATATATATATATATATATATATATATATATATATATATATATATATATATATATATATATATATATATATTTAGTTTTTTCATCTCCTTGCCCACACTGGCAGACGCTGCCATCCACTTTTCCCTTTAATTTAATCTTCGTGATGGAAAAATAGCACACAATGAAACTAGAATTGCATTGCAGAAGGTAATGCGATGAATCAACCAAAACTGCACCAGAGAAAGCAGATACTTTGCACACAATGTTGTGGCTTCACACACACACACACATACACACACACTGGTGGAGAGTTTATTTTTCATTTTTGTAATATTAATCTACAACCTGAAAAAAAATCGGCACGACTTTTTTGGCACGAAGTATGCCGGCTGATGATCAAAGCTCACACGTGTTCGACTCCCTCAGTCGGTCATCTCTGATCCTGCATTGGCTTCTGTGTGTGTGTGTGTGTGAGGAAGAAGTTGCGGTATACACCGAAAAATGTACTCCCAATAAGCTATAATCAACGCCTTCTGGTTTCGTAGCATCCTGCGCTCGACTGCTAGAGAAAGGTATGCAACCACCGTCTCGTGCACCTCCATTATGAACAGAAAAATGCACAGAAAGTCAAAGAAAATTGACCTTTTCGTCACATAATATCCAAGGAAATGTCTCTGTACAAACATAAATACATCTTCCTACCCGTCACAAGCGCTTGCAGGTTGGATGAGGCGCTCCTCCGAGTCTTCACACGTTCATTGAAGCCAAGAAGAAAAATTGATGCCGCCTCTCCAGCAAGGTGGCAGCTCTGTCAGTCAGTCCTCCCTCAGTCAGCTTCCTTATCTTTCCTTCACAGCTCAGACTGGAGTTCAGCTCTTTAACTGACAGGGAGAGAGAGAGAGAGAGAGACAGTCAAAAATCCCCGAGAGAGAGAGAGAGTGTGAGTAAACGTCTTTTAAAGTGTGAGGAGTAGTTTAGGTCAGACCCCCATTGCCTCAACTCCAACCCTTAAATAGCCATCATTTTCCCCTCCCTCCACAGCTCTTCCTCCCCCTCCCTCCCTCTGCTGTAACTAATCGGGGCTGCTGCCTTTAAATGAGATGCCAGTGTGACTGGGAGTCATGACAGAGCGAGCGGCGCTTGCGGTCTTGCAGGAAAATTAGAGGGAAGAAGGAGGAAAGTTGAGTCCGAATGTAGACGGCAGACAGACGGTTTCCCCTTCCGTGACTTCCCAATAACGATTTACGCACAAATGAAGAAGAATCACAGTCCACTTCACTCAAAATATATTTTATTTGACGAAAACCCGACATACTTTGCACAAATTCCCATCGCAATCTTCCTCCAGCTCCGTCACGGTGATGGATATCCAGCTAAAACACCCCACGTTTTATTGTTATGATTACGCATGAAAGCACTGATTATACATGTAATAAAATCGGTGGCACATTCTCCCCGATTGAAGAGTTACAGCGATTATCCAGTCGGTGACGCATTAATTAAAAAAAAGTGGTAGAAGTGGACGTTTTAGGAGGGAAGCCAGAGGCCTGGACACCTGGAGGAAGTGTTTCCTTCCTCGGACACATTTAACTTCTCATACATTTAACAGATGGAAAAACAGACACGTTCTCATCGAGCCTTCTTGGAGGAAAATGAAAGGAATCTTTTTTAAGGGAGTTACTCTCAAAAACCTGCAGGAAAACGTGGAGCTCCGTTTGGGGGAAAACGGGCACCAGACGGACGCAGTTTACGCACCGTTTAAACTCAACGTGATTAGATGAGGATTACATCTCCTGTGGGACCGGGTTAGATATTCACAAATCCTTTGTGGAGCAAAACAGATTAGGCAACCAACTCTATTTTCATTATGGATCAATGTGCCGATGTTTTTTAGGTCTTTAAATTGCTTGTTTTGACCGACCATCACTCTCAAACCCAAAGATAATTAGTTAGTTATCACATGAGATGAGAATAAGAAGGAAATCATCAGAATGTCAAAGGTTTTTTTGGTTAAATTAATTGTTACCTGATGACTTTTTGCAGCATCAGTTCTTATCTGTGAATCCTTCCAAAATGATGTCATCGTGTGCAACCAAAGCTCACATTTAGGTCGTTTCATACGACTTACGAGACTGGAGGGACGTCCTTCAGCGCCGCGTGGAAAAACAAAATGTGGAAAACGTGTTCAATAAACAGAAAGAAAATAAGGGTTAAAATGGGCCAACGAGCGACCGAAAGCCCCCCATTTTAAATTAGTGCTGCAAATTAACAATTATTTTTCATTGCCGCGTATTCTGACTATTACGTTCGGTCTTACTTCAAATAAAAATCGTTTTGCTCTTTAAAATGTCAAAACAACCACGCAAAAAAAAAGCATTAAAAGCCAAAATGGCTTCTTTAAACTGCTTTTCCTCCCACGGCCGAGACTCCAAATCCCAAATATATTCACTTTATTATCACATAAAAGGAACAGGCTGCACATCCTCGCAAAGTTTGGTATTTTTTACTTACTTGACTCGTACTTTTACCACTATTGAAAGTAATTATTTGATAATAGATGACCACTGATTTGTTTTGCCATTCATTTTCGTCCTTATATACACACACACACACACACACACACACACATGTAATATAAGTATGGCTCTAAACAGAGAATCCGAAAAAGGTAACGCGACGGCAACGCTAACACGCAGATGTTTAGCGGGTAGAAGTTCACCGTTAGCATGCTGACGTTGAATAAATAGCTCAAAACACAAAGTTTAGCTTGATTTTTTGGGGGGGGGGTTGGCAGGCGTCTGGTCTTTAACATAAAGTCTCGGTCAGGGGGGGGGACCACGTCAAAATAGCTAAACTACAATTAATCTGAGGACAATGACAGACATTCAAACGCTATTTTTTAAACAAACATGTCGAGGAACGAGAGGAAAAGTCTTTACGTGCGCAACATATTCTGGTTTATAACCGTATTCCCCGAAAAAGACAATATTCCTACTGAGCTAATAACCCGACTAGCCCAAATATGATTCTTTAGACGCCACATAAACATGTATACATTTAGCATCCAGCAAAGACGATTAGCACCTCTGAAATAAACTCGGCAATCCCCACAAGAAGCAGAGGGTCAGATAACGGTGGTGAGAACAAAGTATCTGCCAACCAGATGTCTCAAAACCAACCTCAAACATCGAGCACCTGTGTTGTTTTAACTAAGGAGGCGTCACAGATACAATTTATCCGCTGAAATAATAATGTGCACTGAACGCGGTTTTAGCCTCGAGTGCAAACTGTCTTTCCAAGTCTTATACGATAGGTTTTTTTCATAAGTCCCCCTTCCAAACTCCTAAAACCTACTTTTGTATCATCTTATTTAACAACAAACTGATTATCTTTGTGTTTTGGACAAAACGAGACATGAAGATGGTATTTCTTTTTGCATTTTTCTGTATTTTCTAATGTTTTTATTGACCAATTAATTGCTGAATGCAGAAAATAATCCCCATATTAAGAGATAATGAATAATAATTGCTGTAGTTACATTCTTTTTGGAATAATTCCCCCTTTCAAACTCCTAAAACCTACTTTTGTATCATCTTATTTAACAATAAACCGGTCATCTTTGTGTCTTAGACAAATAGACAAAACAAGAGACATGAAGATGGTATTTTTTGCCATTTTTCTGTATTTTCTCATGTTTTTATTGACCTATTAATTGCTGAATGGAGAAAATAATCCCAGATTAACAGATAATGAAAAAGAATTGTCTCTTTCAGTCCAAGATCACTTTTCTTCCCCTTTAAGTGCACTAAAATATGTTTTTGACTCCAAAGACTAAACATGGATTGGTAGTTTAGACATTGGCCTTCTTTCCTAGAAATGATGGCCAATCCATAGAGTTGGTAGTCCAGTCCTGTATAATCCAAACGGGCTGAAACTGGCATGAAGAACAGCAAAGTGTCGTAATCACACAGCGCAAAGGATCATGGGTAGTCTGGGCTCAACTGTTCAACCTAAAACGAACCGCGAGGTCAGTAAATGTTTTATTTTCTTTCAAACATGAATACAAATTACATGAATATTCATTCATGGGCAAAATATGTGACAAAGAGATATTTATTTATACATTGTTTACATGTAACAAAATGGTGTTTATATGTAACAACGTGGAAAAGCCGCCAATGAAAGAGTCATTTTTGGATGTAGACATGGATTACAGTGAAATATTTACAGTGTTACCTAAAAAATGATGAAGCTCTGTAGTTACTGAGTGTTTTAGAGGCTTTAACGTAGGAGGTAAATTAACAGTTTGATCTTTTTTATTTTAGTTAAAGAGTACAAAACTAAGGGGGGAGAATGGTGAAATAAGGTTTTAGGTGTTTTGTGTTTGATTCATTCTTCTTTAGTGGTGAAGGTTTCAGGTTGTTCCTGCATTCAGGTCCCTTTAGGGAAGGAGGCCACCCTCACGGTTCAGATTTACTCTTTCATTTCCTTATAATTCATGTAATTGCACTTCCAGGAAAGGTCTTGTATGGACTTGTGCTTTTCAATATGCTTCTTTCAGAGTCGTTTGAAGTGTTCCTTCGAGGTTTTGTTATAATGCCACCAAAGTCACCCAAAAATTGATTTATGTAAACTGCCATCAATTAAAACTGCAATTTTCATTAAACAATCTACACGACTTCGGCTGCACCAGAGACGGTTTAGTTTTTGCCTTTTATTGACAGTTTGTAGACACTTTTGACATTTGAGTGCACATTTAAATAATCCACATTAATTATAACTTAATTAAAAAAAAAAAAAAAAAAAACGTCCAACTTCTCAAAGGCTTCTTGAGACCTAACTCTAAATGAACAGAATCGTGTCCGTTTCTCTAGACTTTTACGCCGGGAGTTTTTTTTTTTTACAGCGCGCGTCACCAGATTTATTATCAACAAACTGTCAGCAACTCATAAACACGGCAACAAAAGCGAGAAGCTACTTCTTTAGACGACCTCGTTAGTTTTTTAAGGACGCCGGTAAAGAAACTCCATCTGCCTAACAACCCACTTTTGTTTCGCGGCGACGACGAACGGGAGCGAGAGTCAGCTGTGAGGTGAAGACGGAGAAGAGAGAGCCGTGCGTCCTCGCACGTGGCGTTACATCCTCCATCAATCTGACTCTGAGTCAGCTGCGGGGGCCATGTGCAGACACTGAGCAGAACGGAGATGTCACGGCTCACACAAACATGAACTAATATGGCTCTGAAAGCATCACGGGTCCCTTCCTCCTCCTCCTGGGTGTCTCGCTCCGGAGGCCCGACGACCGCGGGACGGCGAGCTCCCTTTTGATTGTCTCTAATGAGCTCGCGGCGCTTTACAGATTAGAGGATCTGCATTAGTTGAAGGATTATATTGTGTGACCCCCCCCCGAAGCCCCCCTTTTTTTTGTTAACAGCTGTGCGGTTGAGTTGGAGCTTAATCCACCGCAGGGCGCGATATCCTTGAGCCGCAAACCCCGTCGTTCGTCACCGCGGTCGTCGTCGCGGCGACGAGAAAAAGGTTTGCGTGGCTGCTTTCGACAAAGCCTGACGCATATAATTAATATCATGAATGTGTTATATAAGTTCCAGTTTGCTCCATTTATTGGGGCTCGGCTCTACTGGACACTAATCTACTGAACACACTTGAGCAGAGAAAATACATTTGTACATTTAAAGTAACTAAACTACATCAAAACTTCGTCTCAAATGCAAATATTGTCATACGACATTAGAATATCTTACACTATTGGACTGGGACAGTGTGTGATCAATCTAATAATCAATTAATGTCAAATATTTCCCTCGTCCTAGCTTCTTAACCGGGGGTATTACCCACTTTTTTTTCATTTTAGGACTGAATTTGGACAAAAGAAGCAACGTCAAAATGTTATCTTTGGCATTTTTCACTACTTTCTCGGGTTTTATTCACTACAAATGTGTGCGTTTGTGTGAGTGCAATGTACCTGTCTATCTGTCCATAGCTAATATTGAATCCATCAGCCCAATATTTCTTTCCGCTCACCTTTGACTCTACGCTCAAGGACCAAGGCGTGTCGTCTGTTAGAGACCTGACTCTCCCGAGTGCTCCTTTCTACGGGAAAATTGGCCAGTTGATGGGACAAAAGGAAATGTTTGCAGCTAGGCACAAAACAGGAATGCGAGTATCACATTTTATGGCAATTCATCCAATAGTTTTGGAGAAATGATCCTAAAAAAAACAGACGTCGACCTCAGATGTCAGGAGGCTTTGGGCGTGACATGGCAATAAATCCAAAAGTGGTTGAGACATTTAAGTGGCCCAATAAATGAATCCGTTATCCTACTTCATATTATATTGGTAATTCAACGTTCAATTGCTCAGATAACCCTGAGCACTTGAACAGACTCAAAACAAAGGCCCCCGGCTTCAAGGCGACAAAAGGAGCGCACGTCTGGCGTCGATCCAATTTGTCGAGTTAATGGTTTTATTGAGTTGGTCGGAGGAATTATCATCGTCAATTAAAAACAGACAAAGAAAAATAAAGTCTTTTATCTGAAGCTCGCATGCCCCGGTGAGCGCGTTGTTGTAAAGTGAAAGAAAATAGTCCTGAAATAAAAGAGACCAAAATTCAGGAGTAGATCAAATCTGCCTCCGTCAGAAGTTTGAAGTGAACCCATTACCTTTGGCTGCGTCTGCTATGACTACTTCCACAAAAAAAAAACTTCAGAATCTATACTTCAAACAACGATAAAGCAGAGACTCCCAAAACTCAATCATGTGTGAGCGCAACACCAACGTCACAATAACACTGAAGCTCGCCAACTCGAGAAGACAGTGGAAACATGCACGTTCAGAACAAGCGATGCACGTTTTCCCAGAATGCATCAGCAAAGCAGGATGAAGCTGCGAATGTGTCGACCCCGACATCGCGATGGGAACGTTTATATGCCCACTTCTCTCTGGTGTTTACGCCACTGGGTTAGACCGTAGTCCTCTCTGGGGTGTTGATGACATTCATGCCAACTGCAATCCTGCTGGGTCTCTGGTTGGGATTATTTATTATATATTAAATATTTAGATTATTTATTATATATTAAATATCTTGATTATTTATTATGTGTTAAATATCTTGATTATTTATTAAATATCTTGATTATTTATTATATATTAAATATCTTGATTATTTATTATGTGTTACATATCTTGATTATTTATTATATATTAAATATCTTGATTATTTATTATGTGTTAAATATCTGGATTATTTATTATATATTAAATATCTGGATTATTTATTATATATTTAATATCTTGGGATATGTCTATGGATACCTTTGCTGTGTGTCTGTTATAGTAATAAAGCGGTGTTTAGCATAAATAATTCTAATATTTTTCATTATTGTCTTTCAATCGCTCCGATTTTTCTGGTCAAACACCCAAAAATATAGATTTGTTATATAAAAACATGTGTATTTGGAAATAATCTACATTTTCTTCAACAACTTTTTTGACTTTTCTGGTAATGTGTGCATCACACAAAGCCACCGCTGGAATCTAATTCTACAAATAATAATATTATTAATAATAATATATAATAAAGTGTAGCCAGATCTTTATCTACAACTGTGCAGAAATACCGGGTTTAAACACAATGAATATACACAAATAAATAATGACATTTTGGGCCTGGTGTATGTTAACGTACACGATGTAACGCTAGATTGATAGTTCGTATTAGATTATTGCAGATATATATCGGCATTCGGCTTATTTGGCCGATAGACAACAAGAAATTGCAGTACAGAAATGCCAAACTAAGTTTTAATTTATTTAAATACAGTCTGGATTACATAGTTAAGGTGAAATATCGATAGCAATATCAGCCCAAATCCAGTATTTGACGCCCTATAAAACAATGAACACCATCTTTTCTTATAAAACAAGAACAATGTAAGTTACAGGGTCGGCATCTTTCTGCTGGTCAACATAAATCCTTCTCTTTAGTTTCTTCATGCTTGGAAGGGAGCTTAATATTGTGGCCAAATATGTCCAAATATGTCATTTTGTGCTTTTAAAAGCGACGGCTAAGTCCCACCGTCTGCTGAGCTGCAGGGTTTTTTTACCCGGTTTCCAGGCCTCATTCCACACACACACACACACACACACACACACACACACACACACACACACACACACACACACACACACACACACACACACAGTGGGAGATGGCTGGTCTTCACAGAGGCGACTCAGTCTGGCCTTAGTTAGCAGCTACTCAGCGCTTTCGTGCACAAAGCTGCGGGAGCTCTGCGGTCTCCGCCTGGACGAGGAGGAGTGGAAACTGCGTGGGAGCGTCGAAGCGGTCGTTCCCCACTCCCGTTACGTAGTTTTTCATGGAGAAAATATTCCAATAAAAAAAAATCTCTGGTCAGTCTGTGAGGAAATGTTAAACGATTGTAAAAGAAAGAAAGAAAGGTTGAAGTGAAACCCTTTCTTTACTGTTTCTACACAGCACACGTGGCTCCAGTGGAGTGAAGTATGGCTAACGTCCACCAACTGCACCACAATAAACCGGGAAAAGAGATGAATTATTGTTATTATTCCCTCTGGTGATGAGCCGGCTGGCCATCAATAACCGTCAATGCACCATGGAGATAGATATATTTCAAACAACCGTTTTGTTTCCCCTCTGCGGACGACAGGAAGGACACGGGGGTGTCTGCAACCCATCATTATCCTTTCTTTTTCTTTCTTTTTTGTGGAGATCCTTTTCATGTCTGATGAAAGAAAAAAAGTTTGGCGACACACGAGTGAGATTTTTTCCGTTCGTCGGGATTCATTGAATGTGGCGAGCAATGGAAACCGAGCAATGTGTACAATGTGTGCAAACATCGCATCACTCATGGAGAGGATATGTTGCAGTCGCCATTGACTTCACACACCGTGTCACACACACACACACACACACACACACACAAACACACACGTCATTGTTGCTGTACAGAGTTATTTTCTTCATTAATGGCGTCACTGCAAGAGGGTGCAACGCCTTTATTTGAAGCATCTTTGTTAAGAATATTTGGTCATATTTTTGGTCGTATATAAATACATATATATTATATACATATATTACTTTCTTTCAACATCGTGCCATATTACATTTCAATTTCTCACTTTTTTTCCAATATCACTCTGAATGTCATGCTCGATATTGCTTTTCTATTTTAGTCTCTGGTCTTAGTATTACTTCTTATAAACTTTGTATATTTAATCTTTACTTGCATGGCAGGGACATGAACACACATATACCCACAGTTCCTGAATAACACTTGAGATGAGTAATCCAGATTAACAAATATAATAATGAATGTATGAAGCTGAAGCCATCGAAAAGGTGCATTATTCAGAGTTGTCGTATTTTACATCGATGTAAGCCACGAACATTTTTTGTTCATGATTCCATTTGTATAACACGTGGTAGGAAAACGTCAACAAATGCACAACCAAATATTTACCAGATGAGGTTAGTGTTGGCGGAGGAAACAGGAGAGAAGAAAAGAAGAAAACTCTGTGCCAATCGCATCCGCGGAGGGTGTTTCCATGACAACCTCCTCCGGAGGGTTCATCACGTCAACACTGCTCAGTGACCAGGTCCAAAAAACACAGTGAAACAATTAATTCACCTTTCTAAGTCATTCTAAATCTGGAAACTAGAAAAAATAAATAAATAAAATATTCAGTTTGTTGTCGACTTTTTTTTTTCTCCATTTGCAGGAGCATTGAAGAGCCGTTTCATGCACTTACTCGCTCACAAATTCCAGACATCTCTAATCATTTCCAGGAGACCGTCATCAGCCAATATACGGAGAGAGAAATCTGAAGTCAGGATGAAGATGGGTTTTGGTTGACGTGCCAGCTCGAATCTAGAAAGTTCCACAGCTGCTTCGCGATCCAAACAACAGAAGAGAGGAGAGGCGATGTCATGCATTGGGAAACGTCAGTTCAAGTCAAACTACTGGATAAACATGTCTACGTTAAGTTAAACATCAATGTGCCGAGTGTCCATTAAATGGGATTCATTACTGGAAAGCAAAAGGAATGTAATCACACAAAAAAACAGCTAATATCAAACTGCTGTCATTTAGAATGATTATAAAGTAAACGTTTATTTTTTTATTTATTTCGCATTTTGGTTATTTTGCGGCTGTGATCATTCCTCCTGTCCACACTGGACACCGCCCGGGGATACAGGGGATTATGTGGTGTCAAGGTGACCCTTTCGCTATAAGCCCCACCCCTCGAACGCATTCCAACCAATCATATCGTGGCATCCACCATCTGACATCTTGGATGTATCGTCACAACACATATTGTGGACACGTCCGTCTGAAATCCCTTTTTTCCAATATTTATTCAAGGGGAGCATGCGAGTAACAGCAGGGGGCAGGGCTTAGCCAGGGGGCGGGGCTTATCAAAGGATTCATTTTTGGTAGATAGGTAGAGAGACTGCACGCGCCACAGACCGGCAAACACCAAACCACTTCCTTATTTATATATATTATATATATAAATTATGTATTCTGTTGTTCTGAAAGCATTGACCAATTAATTTTGGAAAAAAACTCAAAAGCAATGAAAATGTCCCACTTCCTCTGATGATCCACAGACTATAAGTTGGACGGAAAAATTAAATCGGCAACTATTTCTATCATCGATGTTTTAAAGCCAAAATGGTGAAAGAATGCCACAAATTCTCATGATTTAGCTTCAAGTTTCCTGAATATTTGGGCTTTGGGACTTCATACAAAACCAGACATTTGAAGACGTCACCTTTGGGGCTCGGCAAAGTTGTCAGTGGCATTTTTTTTTATATTCTCAGACCATATTTGGGGAAAAACGAGACAGATTAATCGATAATGGAAATCTAGTAGTTGCAGCTGTACTTTGAAGTTTTCTACCACCAAACTGGTCATTTTAATCCATTAGAGAAGGGACAATAAAAATGGTCAGGAGGTCTTTTATAGCACTATTTGATTCATTATTAATGTTTAATGGGAAATCCAAAACCGCTGAAATCTAACACATTAATACCTTTACTTAAATAAAGCTACTTCAATAGAGGCGGATCGCCCAAATGGTGCAAACAGCTGTTCTCTTATGATTGACTTTCCGTGTCCATCAAGTCAACGAGGGATTTTTTTCAAGCACCACCAACCCCCAAAGCGACCCAAACAATCTGCCGTTCCCATGACAACCGCACCGCTGCCTTCAGGGGAGAATTTTTGCATTAAACGCATTGAATTTAAGAGACAATCAGCTGCTTCACGGGTGGATTGAGAGATTTTAGAGGCGACGTGCGAATTTATTAGTATTTTATGCACAATTAGTAACTGATTACAAACTTAATTACATTAAGTTAAATGAAAATGTAACGTAAATTACTGAACAATTAATCAATTAATAAACACGAGTCTACTGCCAACGTCAGCATGCGCACAATAGCGACGTTAGCATGCCGACGTTTAGCAGATGTCAGGGTTTTAAACTGTTCATCATCTTTTCTGGTGTAACTTGATGGGAATGCCATTATCTGTACAGGTATTTGGCCATAAACCAAAAGTATTTGACACATCATAACTTGTCCCTGCATGGTGTTGCTATAGAGGAGGTCAGGGGATCTCCAAATAAGTAGGCTTCATCCTCTCGTGAACATGAATGTCTGCATTCTGCAAATACTTTTAAAGGTTGGTTAATCACGTTCATTCTCCCAAATATGAATGAGCATAACGTGTTTGGAGTCCAATAAAGACACACAAAAGATGTGACTTTGGACATCTGCTGACACTTTATTGACCAAACAATCAATAAATAATCAGCAGACTAATCCTAAATGTAAACTATTGTTAGTTGCAGCCCCAATAACTACTGTTCTTTAAAAAGGCCTATAGTTACACGTTATCTTTGACTCTTGCCACCACATTCTTCCCATGCCAGGAGAAAAGGTATACCTGTGGAATATTGTTTCCATAGCTGCATTGAATACAACACTATCTACATGTTTCATTCTGCACAAGTGAAATCTGTTTTTTCCTGTGAGGATATTGAGATTTTGACCCTCGACAAACTTCCTGAGTTGCATTTAGAGTCTGTTTGCCTCCAACTGCCGTCCATCTCCAGGAAAACATGGCTGCTGTCTCTAAAACCATGGTGAGGGAGACACAAACATCTCAAACAGTGAGAGTGATGAGAGGGGGGGGGGGGGGGGGGGGTGAAGGGGGGGGTGCCGCCGGTCTAAACCAGATGTGCAGACACATCAGCCAGCTGCTGCTTTCAACAACTCCAAAACAACAGTTACGTTACAGCTACAGAACCCCGTTCTTTTATCATGCTCATGACTAGAAAAAACTTCAAGTGTTGCAAAATAATAATAATAATAATAATAAAGTATTTTACTTGAGCATGGTGATTGACTTGCATAGGAAAACCAAGTGTATACTTATACTATGTATGTCATGATAAACGTCGCCAGTCAAAGATGTTTAAAAACTGCATTGAATGGAGCACTAAAATAAATAGAAAATATTGTATTTCCAACCATCCCAAGACAAATTGTGGTGCGAAATGACATTAAAATACGGTCCACAAATACAGTAGAAAAAAAGCAGATATCCAGCATTCATAACTTCTACTGAAAACAATACCACGGTGTAAAAATACTGCCTTCAAAACTTTTAGTAAAAGTACATAAGTAATAGCATCAAAATATACTTAAAGTGCCAAAAGTAAAAGTATTTTAGAATAATATATCACTGGATTATAATTATTGATGTATTAACGTGCAAGCATCACTGTTACAGCTGTGGTATAACATGTAAATGCTCAAGTAAAGTACATATATATATATATACACATTTACTCATTTGTAAATACTTTGCACACAATTCTTTTGACGCATCAGTGATAATGACATTAATGTCTGCTGAAAAACACCAAAGATTGTCGATAAATAATAACATTTCTGGACCATATTAAGAGCAAAACCAATAACTTCTCAACACTTACAGTAAAAAGTCGTTTGTCCACCGATCCGACTGGATAAAATGCAATTAAGTCCTCTAGAAGAATCCTCCAGAGTCACATCCCAGAGCGTCAAACATGATCCAGTATCACAACATTGTTATCCATCGATCGGAGTACCCATTCAGTTATTAAAAAATATATTTATATAGAAGTAAACAGTGGATTTTTCTTAAGCGCCAACATTAGCTGATATGTGCATGTTGGCATCTGCCTCCCTGCAGGAAGTCTGTAAAAATGAAAAAAGGAGCCAAAAATCAATACCGGTAATAAGCCATCAACTGAACAAAAGAGGTCAGGGCTTCCAGACAGAGAGGGATTAGAGCTGCCGCGCTCGTCTGGGCACAACACGTCTACTTTTATTGGATGTCCTGTTTAATCTACTGTCTCCGTGAGTTAACAGGGCTTTTAAAAAGATATTTATATTCGCTTCATTTATTTCCCCCAATCGTTTTATTTTCATTTGCACTTTTCATCAGAGCTATAGTCAATGATTAAATGTTCCATTAAATCTAAAATGTCTCGAATGGATTTAAAAAAAAATATATATATACACACAAGTACTCGCCATTTCTTTTTAATGACATTTACAAAACCAATATTGCTACTCATAGCCAGGTAATTCCCCTTTTTGGACTCCATGACGGTTGCAATCAAGCGGCAACCTCCGGTTCTGCCGAGAGAAGCCGATGCGGAAGTGTCTTAAAGGCGCATTCCCTCACCTGACCTCCAGGGGGCGAAGGCTCCAGTAGTAGAGTAAAAAATGACTCTACTTCTCTCTTGTTTTATAACTCAACATTGTAAACATGAGCTTATGGTCCCAATTGCTAGTTTCAAATGTTCTTTAATACAGCAATACATTAATTTTGTAAATAATGGTCCATTTAGAGTCAAATAGACCATAAAGCTGGGTACGCTTTTGGGCGGGGCTACTGTGATTGACAGGTTGCTGCTGCTACCAGAGCCACGATGACTCCGCCCACTTCGTATTCACAGTCTTGAAGCCCCGCCCCTCTCGAAGAGTTTAAAGGTCAGCCTAAAAGAGGGTGTTTAATAAAGAAATACGGCAAAAACATAAAGGAAAAGCAGATGATAGATACCCTGAGAAAAGAGAGCTTAACTTATATATGTATATATATATATATATATATATATATATATATATGTATAACACGGAACTCTGGGGTTCCTGTGGAGAAGGCATTGCGTGTCTGAGGTCCTGCGTTAAATATGTTGAAGATATTCTGTGTTTATGCTGTCAGCAGGCGAGAGGTAAAGCCGACACGGGTACCCTCCCGGAGCCTTTGATGCGTTTCTCTAGGACGCTGGGCCCCCGAAAAGAAATTCTTGTAAAAAATAACCTTTGATTTATGCTTCTGGTCCCGACACACACACAAAAAAAAGCAGCTTTAGGGAATCCTCGGCCCTCGTTCGCCAGAGCTTAACAGTTATGCAACGACCAGGAGGACCCAAAGGAGAATTCAACCTCTGCTGTCACCGTGGATGTTTTTCCACCTTATTTGGAGACATGGAGGTGATGAGTACATCTTTTTCCTCTGAGCATGTTAATTATTACCACAGAGTGTCACCAGTTGACTTCATGTTCCTAGAAAAGGAAAGATTGTAAACTTGTTTTCCCCCTCATGCATTAGTCATGTTCAACACCCTCCATTTTCCCCCCTGGTTTCTATAGCGATGCAGCCAATAACACTCAATTAACCACTTATTGCAGTTGATGGCATACAACTTCTTTGCTGCTGTATTCTCCATTTTCAATCATTGTAAATTAAGTAATTTAATGTTTGTTAAGTTGGAAAAAACTACATTGAAAATCGTGACCTACTTTTTCAAACCGTTGTGACATTTCAAAGGGGCCCATTGTCATCGATTAGTCCAACCAGTTGGTCGTTCTGTATGCTTTTATCAGGCCGAATTACTTATTTTCAAAAGAAACGTGTGAATAGGTATCTGGTAAACGCACGATTTAAAGTCGTGGTTTTGCGAGTGTCTTTGTGGAGAAACTACGTTTTACAGATTTGTTGATTAAATAAACATCAGTCGACAAAATCTGACAATAGTTCAGTGACTTTAGTCCTATTTTGTCGACCTAAAGACGTTTTAAATACTTCCCTCCTGAAGTACAACTGATTGAAAACAATTCCTACTATATATGAGTACATATATTTACTTATATATATATTTCTTTCCCATTTTTTAGACGCCATCGGTAACCTAATTCATCAATTTCCAAATTAGCTCCCCACTGCAAAAACATGAATAACAATAATCAGGACACAATGTTCCCCAATCGAGATAAAGAAAGCCACGAGATCAGATTTAGACACCGAGTTTAGACTTCAGAGAAGAAAGAGAAGATGGATTGGCTCATTCCTACAAGTAAAGACACATAACTGCCGATTGAACATGTTTTTGGGAAAGTTTTTGAAGTTAAATTGCACGCTACAATAAGCTGTATTGTGCACACTGTGTTTTAAAACATTGTTGTAGTTACATAACACTAATAGATCAATATGCTTGCAGCCTTTCCAGTGTTTCAGACTCCAAAAAATGAAAAACATGTTGTCATGCGAGTGATCTACTGGAGACCAATTGATGTAAAGTCTTGTTTTGTCATTTTCTTTAAATATTTGGGTTCCAGAGAAACCTTTGACTGAGCACAAATGCTCTTTAAAACGTGCTGACAGGAGTTCTCTTGTCATTTGTTGGCTAATCAGCAACTTTTAGTCTAACAATATTACTTCTGCATGTTTTGGATGAGATTAACATATTAGTGTACCAGATGATGCGGAGCGGTTTGGAGATGCATGGCTTAAAGCCAACAGTAGCAGAGTTTATTCTGCAGGACTTCTAATCCCCACAGGCACAATTCATTGGTATTGTATTGCAGATGTGTACTTTGGCACTGATATGAACCACTGTCTTGTATAACGTTGAATGCAACACCAGACTCTTTGCTTTCAGAGGCAATAAACTAGAGCAAGACAAAGCCAGACGAGTAAGCACGTTTTTTTTTTTTTTTTTAAAAAGGAAGCCGAGGTCAAAGTCAACCTTGTGAATCAAGTCGTTGTGAGATGACGTCATCGCTACAGGACGACAACGGTAGACGCATTTACCAAATAGTTACTCTATATTATTTTTATAGGTCAGTTATAAGCCGTTCATTAGATCTATTCTCCATCGTTTGTATCGACTCTGTGGACAACAACGCGATACTTTGTCGATATCACAACGTCTGCCACGATTTTTAATTCAATTCAGGGGGTCAGCAAATCGATACAAAAAATGCGACTAAAATACGATTTAACGTTTTTTATTACCGGGCAAAGAGGTCTCAAAATAAAAGCAGGATCTTTGTCTTTGTTTTAAGATGTTTGGGTCGCCAGGTTTCTATTAACAAGTCATTCTAAATGGCGGTAAACCATTAATAAACACTCACTTTCTACAGTTTTAAAAGCTCAAATGTGGTGAATACATAGATTTTGTTCCATATGCGTAAAGCTTTTGGAACTGGGTTGACAGAATGATGCCTGAGGAGGATAAACACCAGCGAGCCAAAAGGGATTTCTCACAACCTGGCAAAGCAAAGGTTGTGCAAATAAATGATCTTTACAGCATTATTAAATCATGTTCAGCTCACAACTTGTAAAAAAGTTGAAAGTTTATTGAGATACAATTACTTGATTAAGTGATTTATTCAGGCATCTTTGGAAATGCCTGGTTATTCAATACGTTCCAGCAGGTGACTGATGTTGTCCCGGAGGGGTTTAAAAAAACAAAAGATTGTTTCACAGTCTTAAAAACAAATGGGTTACCAAAAAAATGAAATGTAATCATTTGTACCGTTAAGATCTGGACGGAAAGGTTTCTGTAGATGTGTATCAGGCTCCCAATATATCTTTCTCTTTCTTGCGTGTCCCCTGCCAATCTCAATAATTGCGTAATACAAATAAAAGCTCAAACTATAAACATTCTCCTCTTTTCTCCAGGAGGCTTTCCAAAAAAAAAAGGACCCCGGAGGGAAGATCTCAAGGTTTTTTCAGTAAGTAGTTGAAAGTGAATACTTGATCCAGGAACACCAATAAAACAAACTCCCAGAAGCCCATTTAGCTCAGAGGCGGACGTCTATTTAGGAGATAACAATACGAATGATTTAAAGACGTGTGAATTCCACAAAAGAGAAACTTCCTATAAGAGCGTTAAAACTACCAGCAATGTGAAGTTCATGATTTCTGTGCAGGTAATTTCTCTAAAAATGGAGTTTGTTTGTCAACATTGGGTGAACTGTGTTTTACGGCACGATAAAATCACAGTTTTTCTCAATGGAGTTGGTGGATTTTACTAATTTTTAACCAAATGGTCCACTTCTGTAGGGTCCATTTCCTAAAGTTGTCAGACATTTGTTTAACAATCTGAGCCTGTGATGGATAATCTTTATCTTTTTTTTTAACCGTTTTTTTTTTTTTACTGCAGGTTGACATTCTGGAAATATCCTTCAAACACATACTGTGGACCATTCTGCCTGCTTTAAAAAATATATATATATATATACCGTATTTTTCTTCTGGGAGTGCAGTTAGTGACAGTGCGGGCTCCATCATTGCGCTGACAGCTCGATGGAGTAGCAGTTGGAGGCGGGGCTTAGCAATGTCTATATGTATATATAAATATATGTCACCGCAAGACATGTATTTATATATATATATGTATATATAAATATACATATATATATATATATATATATATATATATATATATGTCACTGCAAGACATATATTTATATATATATGTATATATAAATATACATATATATAAATATATGTCACCGCAAGACATGTATTTATATATATATGTATATATAAATATACATATATATATATGTATATATATATATATATAAATATAAATATATATATATATATAAATATATATATATATATAAATATATCTAGATATAGATACAGTATATATCTATAAATATATAAAAATATATATATATAAATATATATATATATAGAAGGGAACGAGCTCACTGCAGTCCAGGTGGAGGATGACTCACAAACGCTCGATCTCAACGGTGAAGCCACTGACATCAGACCGTCTGTGAAACAGCATTATTCTTTATTAAGACATTATTACTTCTCCCACATATCGCAGCCTCCTCACACACCACACGGCGGTTCATTGTGTGCAAGAGAGAGCAAGAGGAGCGTGACTATGTCCTGTCTTTTTTAATTACGTATTGACTAGACCCCGGGGACTGACCTAATTTCACTGCTAACCGGTATTTAGTCAGCCGATGTGGGACACACGATAATAAGTGAGAACGTGATACGATTACGCATAAATATACATGCGTAAACTTTTATCAGACTATAGTGGCTTATCAAAGTCCAGCGCTCTTGATGTTCTGTGATTGTTTTATAGGCAGCCCACTCCTCAAATAACAGGCATCTCCTTTCATGATGAACACAGAAGGAACCGCGGTGGAAGTACTAATACTATTTTATTATTGTGTTATAAATAGTGATGCATTTTGTGGAAGCATCACGTTAATGTTCCAGCAAGGCGGAGCTGATTTCCATTATTTTATATGCGGCAGAGTAGTTTATATATTCATCTTTGATAAAACATAACTAATTAGTTGATTTTATTTAGTATTAATATAAATCAGTAACTTAAAGTGATCAAATAATGTTTGTGGAGTAAAATAAATTTTTTTTAAACCATGCTATCTTTCCGCTTATCTGGGGTCGAGTGTTGATATAAACATTTTAAACGTTGTTTGCTTTAGACTTTTATACAAATCGGCATCATTATGTAGTTAATTTGGGATCCCTTTTATCTGTTTATTGCAATTAAATCACAGCAAGAAAAAAGGACATTTTCACATTTAATGGAGCTGGAAGCAGAGAAAGTTCGGCTTTCTTGTTTGGTAAATTATTGAAATAACTGAATTTAAATAGTTGGGGATTTGGGGGCGTCAATCGACTTATCTTTTCAGCTTAAATTGACAAAGTATATAATGGTTACGAGAACCAGTATTTCAATTCATGAATATTGATCTACAATCTAGATTTAAAAATGAAAAATCTTTATTTAAAAGGGACCATGTACAGTGAAAACATAAATGTCACCATTGTACCAGATTGCAAGCTACAGCTAATTTGCGTCTGTGGTTCCCTTGACAGACCATAACAAACATAAAAACAATAGCAAACAGTGAGTTACTTTGTTAGTATGAGACACTGGTGCCCTTGTCTTGATTCTCATATCAATAAATCGTGAATATCGCTTTTCATTTTCACACTTTCACACGTCGCACAAAAGCCGGGCTGTTTTTCATTGTCTTGAACACTACAAATCTCCAGCCAAACCTCCCTTGGCTGAAGCTGCGGCAGTAAAACACCTTCCAGAACACGGACATGGAAACTGTGGCTCCTGTAAAATACACATGGAATTGTTTGCAGCTCCGCCTCCAACTGTGAACTCCAAAACACATATATTACCGTGTCACTTGGTTTTGTATTTGTTGACTCAACCACTGTAGTCGCCGGGCTTCTCTAGATGCATTGATGTCCACCGTGTTCTACAATAATCTGCCTGCGAGGCTGTTTTTCAGTGCTACTACGGTCTTGTGATTTAAAGACGAGGTCTTGGAATATGACGTTCAAATATGAAGGCTAAATAAACTGTAGGTGTTGCTTCTAATCCCCCTTTGACGAACTGCCAACACACATTCGAGACCAGGCATGCCGTCGTGATTGCAGTCATGAAAATACATCGGCACACGTCAGCCATGACAGCACAACGTAAATGTTTGGAGTCCAGAGGATACTTAATACTGTCTTTTTCAAAAGTGCATCCATGTTTGTCGACTAGCAGTAGACTATGACTCTTTAGCCATGCCAGCGGCTCCGTGATGTACGTATCAGCATGCTAACATGTTAACAACGGCTAACGTGTTGTTGTTTAGCAGGTGTAATGTCGACCGTGTTCACCATCTTAGTTTGGCGCGTTAGCAGACGTGCTAATGTATCAGCGTGCTAACATGTTAACAACGGCTAACGTGTTGTTGTTTAGCAGGTGTAATGTCGACCGTGTTCACCATCTTAGTTTGGCGCGTTAGCAGACGTGCTAACGTATCAGCGTGCTAACATGTTAACAACGGCTAACGTGTTGTTGTTTAGCAGGTGTAATGTCGACCGTGTTCACCATCTTAGTTTGGCGCGTTAGCAGACGTGCTAACGTATCAGCATGCTAACATGTTAACAACAGCTAACGTGTTGTTGTTTAGCAGGTGTAATGTCGACCGTGTTCACCATCTTAGTTTGGCTCGTTAGGAGACGTGCTAACGTATCAGGATGCTAACATGTTAACAACGGCTAACGTGTTGTTGTTTAGCAGGTGTAATGTCGACCGTGTTCACCATCTTAGTTTGGCGCGTTAGCAGACGTGCTAATGTATCAGCATGCTAACATGTTAACAATGTCTAACGTGTTGTTGTTTAGCAGGTGTAATGTCGACCGTGTTCACCATCTTAGTTTGGCGCGTTAGCAGACGTGCTAACGTATCAGCATGCTAACATGTTAACAACAGCTAACGTGTTGTTGTTTAGCAGGTGTAATGTCGACCGTGTTCACCATCTTAGTTTGGCTCGTTAGGAGACGTGCTAACGTATCAGGATGCTAACATGTTAACAACGGCTAACGTGTTGTTGTTTAGCAGGTGTAATGTCGACCGTGTTCACCATCTTAGTTTGGCGCGTTAGCAGACGTGCTAATGTATCAGCATGCTAACATGTTAACAATGTCTAACGTGTTGTTGTTTAGCAGGTGTAATGTCGACCGTGTTCACCATCTTAGTTTGGCGCGTTAGCAGACGTGCTAACGTATCAGCATGCTAACATGTTAACAACAGCTAACGTGTTGTTGTTTAGCAGGTGTAATGTCGACCGTGTTCACCATCTTAGTTTGGCTCGTTAGGAGACGTGCTAACGTATCAGGATGCTAACATGTTAACAACGGCTAACGTGTTGTTGTTTAGCAGGTGTAATGTCGACCGTGTTCACCATCTTAGTTTGGCGCGTTAGCAGACGTGCTAATGTATCAGCATGCTAACATGTTAACAATGTCTAACGTGTTGTTGTTTAGCAGGTGTAATGTCGACTGTGTTCACCATCTTAGTTTGGCGCGTTAGCAGACGTGCTAACGTATCAGCATGCTAACATGTTAACAACGGCTAACGTGTTGTTGTTTAGCAGGTGTAATGTCGACCGTGTTCACCATCTTAGTTTGGCGCGTTAGCAGACGTGCTAACGTATCAGCATGCTAACATGTTAACAACGGCTAACGTGTTGGTGTTTAGCAGGTGTAATGTCGACCGTGTTCACCATCTTAGTTTGGCGCGTTAGCAGACGTGCTAACGTATCAGCATGCTAACATGTTAACAACGGCTAACGTGTTGGTGTTTAGCAGGTGTCATGTTCGCCGTGCTAACAATGATACATAGACTGTGTATAAGAAGTGGACGTGGCCGTCGTGACGTCACCCGTTGGTTTGTGAACTGCGGTTTCGAAAGCCTCGAGTTTGCTGTATTTGCGTTCGCCATCTTGGATTTCTGCCGTCGCCATCTTGGCTTTTTGCAAGAAGTGGTCAAATGTGGACTGTGGAGGAGTGACGTTGTGGTAGAGACGCCGTATACGGCCTCCGGTAGCGGTAACAAACTGTCAATCACAAGGTAGGCCCGCCCTAAAGCATAGCCTTATGGCCTGTTTGACTCTAAATGGACCATACTTTGTGAACATCATGCTGTATTGAAGAAGACTTGAAACTATGACTCGGACCATGAACTCATGTTTACAATGTTTACTGAATAAATCAAGCTTATTCAATGTATTACAATTAATCCTGAGGGCAACATGAATACCTGACCCACGGCAATCCATTAAATAGTTGTTCCACTATACACAACCAACCCCCACTCCTGCAAACGTCAACCTTCTGCTGGCTCTGGGGGAAATGTGAAGTGATTAAATAAATTCCACCTCTGGGGACCCATGAATTTATTGGCAGACATCATATAGATTATTTAAGTTTGTACCAAGAGGTGGAGGAACACTCCACACTTCATCCACATTCCTCACCTAAATAACCCGACGCCGTTCCTTCCTGCAGAGCACCTCACTTTAAATAACTGCACCTCATTAACTTTAACAGCACTCTGCAGCCACAATCTTTCAAACAGCCACATATCTGGGCAAATAGACGAGCGCCGCGGCTTCCCGTCGAAGTTACATTACGCAGAGTCTTTAAAACGATGACATCATCAAGGCTTCAGCTGTTGTAATATGACAGAGCAGAGTAAAATCCTGCCTGACCTGAATCTCTAGGAAGACAATGAATAGTGGCCCAAAAAAAAAAATAGTCCAGGAAAACACATGGAGAGGAAAATGTGATTTGAATTGTTGGAAATGAACCGAATCAGTGATTAACGATTGGTAGTTATATTAAATAAATAAATAAATTGTCGCCTCAGCTCAGTAGTATAATTTTAAACTGAATACCTTTTGGGTTTTGGACTGTTGGTCGATCAAAACATGCAATTTGAAGAGTTTCCATTGGGCTCTGAACACTTTTAACACATTTTTAAACTTGGAAAAATGGAAATAATTGTGTTTTGCAGCCCTAAACCAAGTTCAGAATCATTTTTATCAGCCAAGTAGGTTTTACACCTACAAGGAACTTAGCGTTAGTTAGTTCATTTGACATTATCAAGTATTACAATTAAATTTAGCATTTATTCACCAAAAAAACACCCTTTCTTAACAGCGCAGACGTCGTAAATCCAACAATGCCACTTCAAATTCACACGTAACAAGCTGACCTTTGCCCTCTCCAGAGTGAATGGATGCACAATAAACAACATAAAGGTTGATAGAGTAAAGACCTGTGTGCAGACTCTGAATCAGATCGTCCATCACCCCACACGGGGTCAAAGCCACAGTGCGTTTCCATGGAACCAAACAACACATTCAGTACTCTGGTTGTTTAGTCTGAGGAGGCCACTCGCAGAGAGAGATCCAAGAGTGCCGATGTGTTAAAGCCTCCGTCTTTCTCAAACGCCTGGCTTATGTAGAGCTTCTTGCTGCGCTGTTGCGCGGTGACGTCCGTCTCAACTGTTCAGATATCATGTGGAAAAAAAACCCCTCAAATATGACCCGGGGACGTTTGTTTCTTGTGCACAGTTTTGTTTTGGTATGGGAATAGGAAACATTTATTCAAGTAGTTTAGTTATGCTCATACTTAACTTAATAATGTCCTTCTCGTGACACTTTATACTTCTACATTACCACATTTCTGATGAAAAATGTATCTTTTCGACATTTATCTGCTCATAATTACCTTAAAATATAAGATTCTTCGTAGAAAATTCGTGAAAAATGTAGAAAATATGATGCATTGCAAGAAATTAAATCTATATCAATATCAATTTCAGCTTAAAATGACCAATACATATAAACAAAGACTTTACTGAATGGCATTTTTAATTATTGTATTTAAAAATGTCCCTTAATATTTTAACACTCAATAATTAGGACACGGGTAAAGACAATGGTTCCTGCCAATGGTTCCACACCAATCCACTGCACTACAGGTGGTGGTAAACACCAGTAGAGGCCGGAAGAAGACGACCGTTAGCTAGTAAAGATTGACGTTGAACAATGCAGGATTTGGATGTAAATGCATTTTTTGCAGCCCAATTTTTTGGTGAGAAACTAAACAGAAAACTTTTTTTTTTAAAGACCTAAACTTGAGTCGCCATCTGGTCCAAACATCTTCTTACTGGAGGTCCTAAAGGAAGCAGAAGTGGAATCTTTCAGTGAGAAGTTCATTAATTTTCCATCTGCTTCATCCCGTCTGCAGTCACAAGGACGACTTAAATAATCCGGTTCTCATTAGTACCGAAGAGGACGTTCCACTCTGTGTTCTTGTTCGTAGTCCCAGCTCAACAGGTGCTAAATCCACATGTGTTACACTACTTCTTTACACCTTGTGGGTCAACGCGGGTGTAAATTATCCTCAAACACGTGCACATGGATGCTGCGCAGTTATCTGAGAAACACACACACACACACACACACAAACACTGAGCCCAACAACCGTCAACATCCTTCCAACAGAGAGCACAACACCGGAAAACATCTCTGTGGAGGTTAAACAGAGCAGCTGAAAACAGATCGACGTGTGCAGGAGGAGCGCGTCGTCTTTTCCACTCGGGCCGTGGTTTCGTATCGGCAAAAAAAAGAGGATGCAAATGTTTATCCCGAGCCTGCAAACATCCTCACGTCAACACAACAGACGAGTCCTCTTGAGTTAAAACTACTCGGGGGAAAGATGGCGTTTCAAAAAAACAACAACAAAGAGGCACCGATTCGGTTTTGTGGTCATTTAAGATGTTTCTGATCTTTAATTCAATTTATTTACAGAAAATAAATGTTCAATAGATTTCATGTGTGCAGAATGAACATCATAACAACCGAGTCCGGTTCCGCAGAGTCAATCTCTCTACTCACCACCAGGGGGCGACTCCTCCGGGTTGCAAAAATCAAGTCAGATTGTATGGAAGAAAATGACTCTACTTCTCACTTTGATTTTTACCTCAGTAAACATTGTAAACACGAGTTTTTGGTCTCAATCTCTAGTTTCAAGTCTTCTTCAACACAGCATGATGTTCATTTAGTAAATTATGGTCCCATTTACTGTCAAACAGACCATAACGCCTGAAGAGTATTCTTTAGGCCCTGAGGGTTGCTGCCTTCGAAAGCTTTCAGACTAAACTGAAGGCCTTTTCATTTACGCCGCCGACTGTCTTATCAGTCTTGAGTGGGCCGGCCGAAGCCCGGTCGTCCTTAAAGCCACGAGGTCGGCGGTTTGATCCCCGCCACCTACTGCCTTGCGTGTCAAAGTGTCCTTAAGCGGCACAGGGAGCCTCCTAGATGCTTAAAGGTTCAGTGCAACGTAGAGGGCACGCTGCGTTCACAAATAATAATACAAAATAAAATAAAAAATGTTTTCAGAGCCCAATGTGACATCTTCAAATTGCGTGTTGTTTATTTATTATTTGTTTATTAATTAATAATCCATCACTTATTGGTATATGACGATTTAAATAGTGTCTAGAGGAGAACTTTTTGTTTCTTCATAGCAGCAGTAAACAAGGTTACAATATACACAATACACTATAATAAAATAGCAGAGCAGGACATATTACATTTAAGAAAATTACATAATTAAATAATAAAGAAAATGAAAAGTATATACAGTGTATATAAGTGAGTAGAAAGTATATGAAGTGAAGCGGTGCCAGGGTGTATTATATTATTGATAATGTTGCAGATAAATAGTTTTTATTGTCCCACGCAATACAGATAGTGGTCATAAATACACATATACTGTACATTCATATTTATGACACACATCACAGCATTTTAATGGTGTAGCAGGTTTAACTCATTTTGTCTATTTCCTGTATTGGTCAGTTTAATCTACAATATGTTGTTGTATTTTATAAGACCATTTGTTTTCTATATACAGTAAAGTCTGAATGTACAAAACAACTAATTAAAGCTTAATTTTTTTTGTTTTGTTCTCTGAGCCGAGGTTTCTATAAGTGTTGTTATTATTTTAATATTTGCTCACTCTCGTCATATTTTATTTTAAAGCAAATTGCATTACATTGAATGTTTATCAAATGTTATAAATGATAATTCACGGAGGGGGGGGGGGGGGGGTTCAAAAGAAAGAGGTCATGGGAAACTTTATTCTGAATCACTGTCCCCGTCTCCTCGTCCGACCGCATCCTCTCAAGGTTCTCAGCTCGCTTCCTGCTGACTCCTCTGCACTCTGACTCGTTGCACAAGTATTTAAAGTGCTTTTAATCCAAAAAAAAAGTTCTCTTCATGTTTCATACGACTCGTCCTGTTTTTGTGCATTTAAGTAGTGGAAGGACACAAATTGATCTTTATTTTTAAATCCCCCGGGAACAAAAGCACAGCGTTGTCTTTGAGGGGCCAAATCGCCCACTTTGTTCTTTGTGTGAAGAAAGTTCACTTCCTGTAATCGAAAGGACTGTAAAATTGTCTAAAAATGCTAATTAATCTAAATTACTCACATTGCATTACAATGTACAATGTTCCCTGATTTCTTGGTTTCTTTTTACTATGTAACTGCATTCAGAGAAACACTGTCGTTTATTTGGCGCCCTCTAGAGGGAAGAAATGGGAAGTAACTAAGTACAACTTTGAGGTACGTGTGCTTTATTAAGAGGTAAAAGTATCCAATAATTCACCAAAACAGCAAAGGTTTAGAGATATTGCAAAACATTTTTTAAATATATACCTAGATGTACACAAAGTAGTTCAAACAAGCTCAAGCAGCGACGACAGTAAAATACTGCATTCACATCGACAATCTCATGATGTCACATTTAATAAATTAGTCTCAGAGGCTTTTTTAATTATTTTTTTTACTTACAGGATTTTGGAATGGAGTATTTTTAGATTGTTGTACTAATACTTTCATAATTGAAAATACTCCAAACAAGCTGAAACCAGCAAACTTTATTACATACTGCTGTCCTTATTTACTGTCCGTAACACATCAATATTATCAACATCATATATATATATATATCTATATATAGATATATACATACACATACTTACTATCTGATTTCAAGGTACATAAATCACTCAATGAAATACCCTGTTTGCACAAACAATATACAATATAATAATAATCCGATACAAAGTGCACAAATAAAGTTGCTTCAAGTCGACTGCATCACGTTTACAGAACTGCTGTTTTGCGTTTAGAAAAAAATAAATCTATTAAAGCTTACATTCAAAAACAAAACCTTGGGAGGGTTTGTATTCACGGGGCAGTATTAAGAGGTGACCCATGCATCATATTAAAATGGCACTCACACACACACACACACACACACACACACACACACACACACACACACACACAGCACAAATTGAAATATAAACATATTTGGCACCATATTTTAGCATAGAACATAAAATATATCTTGCAAATACAACATTGTTAGTATACGGAGGTAATATTTTTGATTTTGGCACGATACGAAAAGAAAATTAATGTTCACCCTACTTATTACACGTCTTTCTTTTTAAAAAAAGGTGAGAATAGAAACCCCACTCACAGCATGAACTCCTCAACATTAAAAACATCTCTTGATGGCGTTTCTTTTCTAAAGTATTTGCAGTTCTCCGGCGCCACAACGAGTGACTTCTGTAAACCCTTAAAGCCAAGGTGTCATGACAATCTAACAGATATAATCATATATTTATATATATATATATATATATGTATATTTACATATATATTGCACTCTAGAAGGAATCATAAGTCCTTACTGCACAAAGGGGGGGGGGGGGGGGGGGGGGGGGGCGTCCTGGCCTGTTCAAACCATCTTGACAAACAAAAAGCTGGTATATAGATATAGAATTAATAAGGTATTCAGTAATAATATGTTTATTATAACATCTCGTGTATATAAACATTGATATATAGATTATTTCAACATTATGATATGAAAGATACATATTTATAAATTGCTATGGATATAGGCGCGCCGCCCGCTGTTGAACAGGACGAGCGGCGCCAGATATATAACATAATAACTATTCTACGGTTATTTCCGTCAGAACAAAAATCACAAATAAACGCACGTTGTCGGGGGGAGGGGAGGGGGAGGGGGAGGGGGTGGGGGGGGGACTCCATAGTGAATAATGGATTGAAGCCTCCCATGCACAGAGAGGGTTCAATGCAGGTCGAGACTGGTTTTTAGTTGTTTTTTTTCAAACAGGCCGGTGGTGAACCTTTAAAAAAAAAAAAAAACCTCAGCATGCATGCTAAGTGAGTCGAGCAGCAATCTCTGGTGGACACATTGAGAAAAAAAAAATCACATGTTATAATGTGGATTTATGTGCAGTGAGAGCCCATTAAAAACACTAAAGAGTTATGTGGAGGGGGGTCGAGGGGGGGGGGGCCGTTCGCCCACGACAAGTGTTACAATCTCCCTGTTTTTCACGTCCTCCAGCACACATTCACCCTCATGTATATTTTTGCACCAACATATATATTTATATCCTATCTTAAGAGCAGCATGAACACACACACACACACACACACACACACACACACACTTGTACACTGGTATGAGACAGAAGAACAAGGACAATTCCTTCATTTCGTGGAAACCTGTGTTGAACTCAAGTCTGTGGTGAGAGGGGGGCACTATGTGTTGAGATGTGAGCTAGTGAGTACATCCTGGGGGTGGGGGGTGGGGGGGGAAGAACTCCCAGTTTATGTGATGTCAGAGATTAACGCCTCAGGCTTGACCGGCAAGCTGCCCTGACTCCTTGGTAACTCCACTGTATCTTCCACAGATGTACCAAACCACCAATCAGAACCACCGAAAAGAAAAAAATAACGAATATATATATATATATATATATATATATATATATATATATAAACAAATACGCAACACTAACTTTACATGTTAAAGTAGCCTGGCTCCAAAGACGTGCAGGCAATGTCCACCATCACGGATGGCTAATTCACTAACAAGTTCAACAGCGAAAAAACGAGGACGCTTTCGTAAAAAAAAAGAAGCTCCGTCAGAAATAAGGAGCCATTTTATACCCCCCCCCCCCCCCCTCCCCCCCCCAAATAAAAAAAAAAAGGCAAAAAAGAAATGCCTGTAATCTTATTCATAACATAACTCCACGTTTGTCTATGCAAATTCACTCGACACTGGAATTGAGAAGCTCACAATATCCACAATCTGCAAGGAAAAAAGAAGCTGAATGAAGAAGCCGTGCTCTAACTCTACGATCTGGAATCTACGACCCGGTTCTAGCGCGCGGTTCTAATAGGATGCATATTCACTCTTTTTTTTCACTCCTTTTTCATCGACCTCTCTGCTCCTACTCACCCCCGCGCTGACCTTCGCTGACCTTCGCTGCCGTGACATTTCACCCACCCTGTAGGAGCGGTGCGGTGACGTCAAAAATAATGAAAGAAAGTAAAAGAAGGAGGCTTTTTCGCGCCCCCCCCCCCCCTGAAATGTACAGCGATGGAGGGCCCGGATACGACGATGCCGGCGCCGTCCGGACGGAACAATCTGCAGCCGTACGTTTGTCTCCCTGAAGCTGAACGGGGACATCGAGCTGCCTGAAACAGAGCCCTAAAGGGACCACGATTGAGCCAGAAATTAAGCTTTTAATGGTCGAAAGAGCTGCCTGTTTGCCAAACTGTAGCACCCGGAGAGGAATGGGGGAGGGAGGGGGGGGAGGTGTGTCTAGAGGCCGGTGAGGTCCACGATGGCCTTGATGAAGATGGTGTCGTCGCGGATGTACGAGTTCTTGGCGTCGAGCTTGGAGAGCGGGCAGAAGAGCGGGCAGCCGCTGGCGATGTTCATCTCGCTCACCGGCCGCTGGAAGGAGGAGGAAGTGACGTCGGGTCGAAAGGCGTCGATGATGTGCTCCCTGTTGCTCTGGTCCAGCAGCATCAGGGTCACCTGGAGGAGAACCGGAGACCCGCGAGACTCAAACCGTCTACTCGTTAAGACTTTGGAGAGATATTTATTAACTCCAGAGCAACTTATTTCTACTTATTTGTACGGCCGTGTCTCTGATTTACCATTTAGAGCAGCGAGGGGGCCTATAGTTAGTTAAAGTTATTTGCTCCTAAATTCAAAACTTTAATCTCAGAAAGTTTCTTTTATGGAATATTACCTTTTCCTCGAAAAAAAAAAAAAAATTATTACACACACCGTGGTAATTACATGTCAAATAAATAAATTAAAATGACACAATATTAAATTAATGCAAGAGGAAATAATAAATATCTGGATGTTATCGGCTCAACTAAAAGACGGGTGATTTGATGACCTTTTTTCTTTTTCAAAAGATAAAATAATTTTAAAAAAAGACCTACTTTAAAAGAATTGTTCGGGATTTGAGCTTTTAATAGTTTAAAAAAAAAAAAAAACGTATTCAAGCAGGAGGCCGAAATATAGGAAACAGAAATGTCGTTGTGTAACAACGATGACAATAAAAACCTCTTTATCTTTATCTTTAAGGTTGTCTTTTATCTTGTGGTGCTTCAGAGCATGCGAGAGCTTTAATTTGAAGCCTTAGAAAACAAACCGCAATTTCCATCGTCTCCCCGTGTCTCATTAATAAATAAAAAAGGTCTTTTTACCTTCTGGTTGAAAGGCCACTTGAGCAGAGCGTCACTCAGCCCCCTCATCACCACAAAGAACAAGGACAAGTGGCTGCCGCGCCCGGTCCCGTCTCCGTTCAGGTAGATCCGCAGACACATCTTGTAGCCGTACTTACTGGTGTAGAAGGCTGGAGGAAGAACAAATGGGGGGGGTTAGACTGCTAAAACCAGTAGCCTACCTTAAACCAAGCACCAGCTATGCTCTCCTGTGCAATATGAATCCAGTGTCTGCACTGTGCAACATTAAAAATCATTCAGTCTACATCGTATTTGAGTTTTTGTTGCTTTTTTTAAAAATGCTTTCCTCATTTATCGTGCTTTCACTTATGTATCATACTTGTTTTGATCTTGTTCCTTTTTTATTGACTTCCTCCCAGCTGGACAACGTTACCTGGTGAAAACATGGCCGGGGCTCGACCCGCGATGGCGTCCTGTCTCTTTTTGGCGAAATCGGAGATCCTCCAGACGAAGACGCCGTCAAAGGTTGTGGCGGACATTTCCCTCAGCCGGCCCTCCATCTCGGCGACCGTGAGGTCCTTGAGCCCCACCGTGCGCTCCAGCTGTCGCACCTGGAACAGACGGACAGGCGCTTTTAACGGGATCACAAACTCCGCGTTTAAATTCAGTCAAAAATATGCGACGTTCACGACATGTCTGAGCCGGGAAATGCCACGTGTTGTTTCCAGAAAACCTCTTTTGCATGCGAGTTGCTCTTTACGTGTTTTATGACATGAAAAGTTGTTGTTTTTTAGTCAATATGTCCGCAGATTGTCCAAACAACGCAAATATCTGTATGTAAATGGGAAGATGAGTGCATCAGTTTTCCAGGATGATCATGTTGATGAGTCAGATCTGAGTCTTAATAATGACAAAGAAATATATATAATATCAAAGGATTTTCTTACTTCTATTATTACACTTTTATTTATTAGCCGATTTGGGGGATTGTCATGCTCTACGTTACAGTTCCCATGATGCTTTGGTGGATGTAAACAGGAAGTATAATGTCACTATGGATTCAGTGAGTAATGCTGTGTTTTTAGCCCATTTTTGTTGACATTTTGGCAAACTGGCATCATTTATAAAATGCCGAATTATCTATTAGCAGTTCCTGTTCATAATGTACCCACGGATGTGCCGACAGCCATCACTGGGCAACGTTGACACTGAAGAAAAACTTAAAAAAGTGACGATCACAGATCCTCAAGAGGTGCAAGTCACACGTGGTCCAAACATCTGCGTGTCACGTCTGCGTGTTCAGATTTCCCCCCCCGAGTAAAGACTCCCAGGCGTCGTGATTTTAACGTCGGGCACGTACCTTGTTGCTCAGAGCCTCGATCTTGTCCTGATCCAGTTTGTGCTGCCGGTTGCCGGCTTCCATGGTGGTGGCGAACCTCTCCACCTCTCGGTTCAGGACGCACACCACGTTCTCGAACGTGACGGACTTCACCTCGAGCTCCGTGCACCTGCGACCCAGCTCCGCCACTTTGGTCTTCTCGCTGTGGAGCTGGAGCTCCAGCGCCGCGCCCACCGAGCTGGGCAGAGGCGTGAAGGAGGTGGACACGGACAGAACGGGAGCCGACGGGAGGGGAGCCGAGGCGGTCGGACCAGGCGGACCGGAGCTGGAGGATGAGGAGGAGGAGGCGACGGCGGAGGCTCCCTGCACGGGAGGCCCAGAGGAGGTGGTGCTAAGCTGGGAGACTCTGGCCTCGAGCTCCCTGAGGGACTGCTGGAGCTCCAGCAGTTTGTGGCCGGCGACTTCCAGTCCCTGGGGCTGCAGGCCCTCCATGCTCACTTTCATGCCCATAATGTAGTGCAGCAACAGATTGAGGTGCTCGTAGGCGAAGGCGCGCTCGTGGTCGTGAATCTTTTCCTTTTCCACCTACAGAAAAGGGAGAAGACAGAAGGTAAATATGTAAATATAATAGAAACATGACATGCATGCAGTCTATAAAGAGACTGTATGCAAGTTATTGGGAGGTTGGAGCCAGAGTTTTGTTCCGGACATCTGAACAAAAGCAATATTTGTGATATTTTTAAACTATAAATCTCGGAAGAAAAGAATGAATTTGGGGTCAGGAAAAACATTCGTCCTTTTCTGCGGATTAAAAAGTATATTATAGAGCCGGGCTACTTACAGACATATCACATCCCACGACGTGAAATCGACACGGAGTTCTGAATTTGCTGCAGAACTTGATATGGTCCACGTACTGAAAAATAAACAATAAAAATCCATTAAGTGTTATGTGTTCAATTAAAAAAACGTTAAAAACTGTTTAGAAGATAATTAAAGATTTCTTTAAGACTATAGTCTAACCGTCTGGATGAGAAAATATTCCGTATTTACTCAATACAAAATATTTTAACCCTGTTTTTCAGGTTTATTTTCCTCATACAAACAAAGACAGCAACCCAAAAGTGAAGATATAGTGAGGTTGCTTTTCTGTTATTTCATATTTTCATACAAAAATACCACCTTTACAGCAAAGACGTGTCACTTTTTAATATTCTGTGAGCTTTTTTTTACTTTTTCTCTGGGTATTTTCTTCTTGGCACAGCCTTCACAGATCATCGGGTACTTGGGACAGATCTCATCGTGCGCCTGAAATATAAAAAATAAAACGCTGTTGCTTTTTGAGGACGTATAAACGATATATAGAGACGATCGAGCCGAGCTTGAATGAATCCTTCCTCGCCTTGATGTTTTTGAAGTGGAACGGCTCCTTGCAGTACTTGCAGTTGAGCGTCCTCTCCGGGCACTCTCGCTCGCTGTGGCGCTCCTGTTCGTTGAAGCGAATCCGTTCTTTGCAGGACGGGCAGGGGATGATCATGAACTCACACTTCCCCTCGTGGGTCAGCTGGTTAAAGAATACAAAATACATTAAATGAATAAATACAAAGAAGCAGAGCTTTGAGTTGTCTTTACAGTACAACTTCTGGAGTGTTCGTAGAATCACAGTTCGGGTTTATTGCCAATTATTAACATTCAAAAGGGATTTTCTGTGGTGTTTTGGTGCATTACAATAAACAGTAAGAGAAAATATTAAATAAAAGCTGTGTAAGTACTGAAAACAATATGAAATAAATACAATTAAAGCGAAATTAACAATGTGAATGTGTCTGTTGTATAAGTAATAGTGTTCAGAGTATGATTTTATTATTTAAATTCTTAAATGTTATATGTCCTGCCCTGCTATTTTATTTTTATTTTATTGTATTGTATATATTGTAAACATGTTTGCTGCTGCTTCAGGAAATTTCCACCTGGGGATGAATAAAGTAATAACTTATCTTATGAAGTATAATATATATATAAGTATGCATAAATATATTGATGCAAAAATGTACATACAAAGAAAGAAAAATTAGAAAACAGCAGATGTTTGGTCCGTCTATAAACAACAGAAACAAAACATCAAACAAACATTTAAAAATGCAAAAAGGGAACTCCTGAAAGTAGGTCAAAGGTCAGCTCACCTCGTACTCTTTAATGCTGCCCTTCCAGGTGCAATTTTCATTGATACAAACGGCCGAGAGGTTTTCGACTTCCCGTCGCACGGCGTTGTCCGGAAAAGCCTTAAAAAAAAAACAAAAAAAGGAGCTTTTATAGATGTGATATGTTTTTGATTCATCGTCACTAGTTAATTAAAAAGAAAAACTCCTTTGTACCTGAAACTGTTCTAAAAGTTCTAAAACAATAAGCATCGTAGTGTTTTTCTCAAGTATTAAGAACTAGACTGAGAAGTACTTTTAATATATAATAATCTCAAGTTCATGCTACTTTATACTTTATTATACTCCATTACAATTCAATTCTTCACTTTGTTTGTTTAATTACTTTTCAGACTTTAGATAAAGAAGTGCACACGATCCGCTTATTAAATATAATGCATCGTTAAAAGATTAAATCTAAATAAATATATGAGGTACTTGTACTTTACTTAATTTACTGCCATCTCAGGAGGCAAATACTGTACTTTTTACTTCACTCCATGTATTTGATACATTTAGTTACTTAACACAAAATATAATTTAACAAATAAATTAGGATTAGAACAAAACTTTATCGATCCTGGGGTTAAATTCACAAGCTACTCGGGAGTATATAAAGTAGTTCAAATGTACCACTTGTATATATTTATACTCCTGCATTATAATAGTTGACAATCTGAAAGGCGTCATTCTGTAGAACGGATACTTTTACTTTATCTATTATAAGTATATTACAATGCTAATACTTATATAATTTTACTTATTTTGAAAGGAGGAAGTTGTACTTGTAAAAGAGTATTCCTACACTGTAGTATTACTACATATACGAGTGAAAGATGCGAGTACTTCTTCCGCCACTGTGCAATTTACCCAAAGAGACATTTCCCCTCATGGTTGGATTTAAAATAACCGTTTTAGGCCCAAAGAGATTAAAATGAATTAAAGAAAAGCAAAGATTAGAGAAAAGTCCTACAAATTAAAACAGAACTTCTTCTCCCTCACGTTAATCATCTCATGACCTCTCAGAGCCGGAGATTAAGCACCTCGAGCAGCTATATATATATATATATATATATATATATATATATATATATATATATATATATATATATATATATATATTAAATATTATATATATATATATATTAAATATATTAATATATATATATATTTAATATATTAAATATATATATATAATATATATATATATAATATAATATATTATTTTATTCCTTGTTTGGTACTATTTACATAAAGTTACTATTCACACACATTTATTATCATTATTTGAGTTTTGGATTGTTGGTCACTATTTTATCAACCAAAACGATTACATATTTAATTAATTGTTATGATTAAAATAGTATCGGAGGTGTCGTGGTACTAATTTTGTGCATAAATCAACTTAAATTTCTTAATAACTGGATAAAAATGTATTTATACTCACACATCCTTGTTTCAAAATCGATGTTGGATCCTCAAAAATATCCTCTTTAATGCAGGCGCTGCATTTCTGAGGTCCATTACTGCAATAAAACAACATTATATCTGTAAGTACTGCAAATCCAAAATATGCAAACAGCAAATACACTGTGGCGGAGAGTACATTTACTGAAGTACTTTACTGAAGTACACGTATGTTTGTTAATATATACTTCTACTTCACTGTGATGGCAAATATAATAGTTTTTACTCCACTACATGTCGTAGTTATTCAGATTCAGATTATAAATACAAAAACATAATCTAATAATTCATTTGTATAGATTAAGATACCCAGCAGTATGCAAAGTAGTTATAAATAGCCCCATGTTTACGAGCTGACTGCACCAATATTTATAATCAAATAATATCATATATGCTGTATCATACTGAACTGGGGCATTCTGCATCAAGAGTACTTTTACTTTTGATACTTAAGAGTATATTTTGATGCTAATAGTTAAGTAGTTTGAATGCAAGTAAAGGTTTTCAGTACCACCGCTGCAGAAGACCCCAAAATACGACATTATATTATAATGTACTTTTGGTACTTTGTGCTTATTTTAATGATACTACTTGTGTACTTTGAATGCACGACTTTTACAGTATTGTACACGTAGTGTTGCTACTTTTCACTCAAGTAAAAGATCTGAATACTTCTTCCACAACTTCATGATACCCCCAAAAATACAATATAATAATATATATCATTCTGAAATGGATCATTCTGCATAATGAGCGTATTTCAGCGTATCTTTCTGTAATTTTACTCAAATAAATGTGTAAATTACTTTTTTTGGAACGCGTGACTTTCTCACTTGCAGCACGGCAGTAACGCCACTTCTACTTCCTCCGGGCGCTGCAGAACACACACACACACACACACACACACACACACACACACGCACACACACGCACACGCGGGGCCACACACTGTTTTACCTCCTCACCTCACAGTCCTGTTGAAGCAGTAGGAACAGAAGCGGTGTCCACACTGCGCCTGAAACGGCCGTCTGAGGATGTTGTGGCAGCAGTTGCACAGGTGCTTGTCCTCCAGCTTGTTGCCCAGGATCTTCTTGGGGAAGCCGGGCTTGTTGCTCTCCATGGACGAGGGAGGGGACGGCTCCTGCGTGGCCATGGCGTCTGTTCAAGCGTCACACCTGGAGGAGGTGAAAGAGGGGGGGGGTGAGACTTCATCTCAACAGATGCAACAGTTAATATGCGTCTCCTGTTTTTAGCCCTGACAGCCATTAAGAACGTGAGTGTGAAGCCTGATCCTGCCTTAATAACCAACATGCACCCCCCCTCCCCCCCAACACAGGCCAGCTGGAAGGCCCACACCCTTTGTTTACATTTCGAGTATGCATTCCTGGCTCCTTCTCATGGTCGACTTGGCCCCACAACCGAGGCCGCTGCCTCTCTCTTTCTCCACTCAAAAACAACGAACCCCTCTGCTCAGCCTGCCCGGTAACGACGCTGACAGATCGACACATCCATTGTCTCTCCTCCGCTTCCCCTTTTTTTTTTTTTTTTTCCTTGCCTTCCTTCCTCGAACGCTGTTGCTAAGCTATCAGCATCCTTTCAGTCAGAAGTGGTACCCAGCGCGCACGCCACGCCCCTTTCAAAATCTTGAAGCTCGCGAGCCTGAAAAACACCATTTACCAACTGGAAGGAGAAGAAAGGGGAAAAAGAAAGGAAGAAAAAAAGAAGAAAAAAAAAAGAAGAAGAAGCGTTTGCAATCGCTAGACTTTGCACTTACCAGCAGGTTTTTTTTTTTTTTTTTTTTTTTTTTTTTTTTAGTCTAAAATGTCATCGCGTGCAGAGGGGCTGTGGAATCACCTTTCCTGGTCGCAGGCAGTCGCTCGCGCAGCGTGTCGGTGTCGCGTGTGGTTTCGCAGCCGACTGGAGGTGTTTTCTTCAACGTTAGCCACATAATATAGACGTGCTCCCCCGAAAGCGATGGCTGTTATTGTCCAATATCGCCATTGCACTTTCAGGGCTGGGTGTTACGTCATGCAGTGGGCCGGACGAGGGGTTGATAGGCAGACGAGATGTGGAGGCGCGCGTGCCATTGGTTCAAAACACCCCACGAGTGGGCGGGTTCGCTTCGTTGTGAAATAAACATCCAGATGACACTTTTTTAAATTTTTTTTAAATGCATGTTTCTGCTTTATGCATCTGTTTAATGGAACAAGCATTCTTCATCCTTTTGCCTGCAGCCCTTTGTATAAAACATTTATTTATGTGAGTGTGTGTATCTATACATATATACAAATATATACACGTTGCACATATACATACACATACACACACACATATATATATATACAAATATATATATACAAATATATTATTAATTTTATTATATTTTGTATGAATATTATCAATCTCTTTCTCTACATATATATAAGTATTATAATAGATGAAGCATTTTAAGTAGCTAAATGTGTATTATCTATAATATATAATTCAATTCTGTATTCTGAAATGAGACATTCTGCAAAATAAGTTAAATAAATATATATATAAAAATATATATACATATAAAATCTATAAATATATATACATATATATATATACATATATATATATATATATATTGTAGCAGCCCATTTGAAAACTGCATGACAAACTATGTGAGTCGTTGTTATTTTTATTCCCGTCTAATGTAATAAAACACACGTTCACATTCAACCACACAAATAAAAATGAAGATGAGTCACAGCAGAGTGGGAGTGAAGAGGAAGAGAGGACCAGATAGGGAACGCTGAAGAGGAGCAGTGCTGGAGTACATTCTTCCTCCACTGTACTATTACTACTTTTCAAATGGAGAGCTCTGCACACCAACCAGTGGTGGATGAAGTATTACGATTCTCGACCTAAATTAAAGTCCTAATACCACACTGTGAAAATTGCATTGAAAATGTTACTTATGTAAAAGTATCAGGAAACTGCACTTAAAAAATGTATGTTCAAGCAGCTTGTTTGTCTTGTAGTTGGTAAAGTTATTTTATATTTTGCGTCAACTAATTATTTTTCATTCTGGATTAATATGTGAATTAGTGTCAAATTTGAGAATTTGAGAAACTGAAACCATGAAATGTTTCAGGCATTTGCTCAGGTATTTAAAATGTGTCTTGAACAGTTTATTAGTTATCAGAACATCACTTTTTAATATTGTTTAAGTACTTGAATCTCGTACAATGCATCAAGATATTAAAGTTGTTCACATTTTTATATATTTTGAATGTCAAATCTGAATCTGTGAAGTAACTAGTATCTTGAATTTGTACTTAAATATAGTATTTGTTTAACTGACGACCGCACAGGTGTTTTAAATCACTCTGGCGGATATTAATCCTCCAGTCAGGTGTAAATGGGATGAAGTTAATGCTGGGAATCATATAATGACACCTGTACTAATAACAAGTCAGGTTGTCCCGCATTAACAGCTGCAATAAAACCAACAAAATATAAATAAATATATATATATATATATATATATATATATATATATATATATATATATATATATATATATATATATATATATATATATATATATATATATAAATAAATGTGATACACTGGCAAGGTACTTTTACTTTTCGTCATTTTTTGATAGCATCTACTTTTATGTAGTGCTACTTTATTTTTACACTGTAGAATTGCTGCTTTACTTCAGTAAACTGCACTTCCTACTGGCACCAGTACTTTGCATTAGATTATTTTAGACTTCTTTGCATTATTTTGTTTATGATCTTCGTCCCCCCCCCGACCCACAGAAAAAAAAAATACAAATTCAGACCAACAGAAACTGTATCCGAGACATTTATTTCAAGACTGCGATACAAACGATAAACGTTAAAAAGGCACAGTCTGAGATCTAAATGTAAACAAACCACCACAGTTTTAAAGCACAAGCACTTTCTCTTCTATTGCTCCTGTAATAACTGAGGAAAAAATAAGGGACAATTTAAAAAGTTTTAAAAAAAACTATTATCAGCTGAGAAGCTCTTTCAATGAAATATTACATTTAAAAACATTTACAACAAGAAAAACTATGAGATGTTTCAACGAGCAAACTTCCTCTCAAATAAGCAGCTAATTTTCTATCTTCTGATACAACACACTGTAACAAGAAGTTGACTTTCCATGTCATTCAAATATATTCTACTAACATCCATATTGGAGTGATTCTTTTTTTTTTTTTTTTTTAACACATGACTTAAATATAATGTAATTGACCTTTTAAGAAATGTTTGGAAAACATTGAAATATGACGCTTGGACCTTAAAAAAAGTCCCACTATTGAAAAAAACAAAATATATGTACAAAATAAAAGCTCCCAGATAAATACCGCATACATAATGTTCACTTCACCAACACGCTGCCTCAGTTTTTACCCTCCTGCACAATATTTTGTTCTGAAAAAGTAATAAAATAGTCCTGAGTGGAGCGAGGAAAGAAGCTATTATTGCACAATTTAAAAGTGAGAGTTCAATCTGTTTTGAGAAAGCTTTCTGCGTCAGCTGTCCGGCAACTAAACTATTGACAAACGAGACCCCCGCTGATCCTCGGTGACGAACCAACATCTCTCACGGAACAGAAAAGCTTCGGTCCAGACGGGACAAAAGTCTTCTTTCAAGTCTCCTCAAGTAGCTTCCGAAGGTTTCTTTGAATCTAGGGTTTAGAAACGAGAAGGACATCTAAAAACATGCTCGGATAATTTTATTTTTATTAAACTCATATTGACTGTTAACTACTGCAGGTACTCCCCATAGTCTTGTTCGCAATTTGACGAGGAGATCAATACCTCTTCTACATCTGTCCGTTATATACAAACCTGCAGCCAGCACATGGTTAGCTTAGCTTAGCACAAACACTGGAAACGGGGGGAAACAGCTAGCCTGGCGTTGACTTCCTACTCCCACCTCTAAAGCTGGCAAATGAACAGGTTTGTTCAACCATTAAAAGCTAGTTACACCCTGTCTAATTCCTGCTGGGATAATCAGAGTGCTAAACCTAAATACAAGTGCAACACCCAACGCCCACGGAGGGCAAGGCTCTGCTCTACCGCCTCACTATATTGGATGTGTAGATTCTCAAATCAAGTTAAAAACATACGGAGAGCTTGCCAATGGTTGCATGAATGGATTCTCCCGCATAATCACATGGTTGAAAGCTGCGACCCACACGACATAGATGCAAGATGGTGATCGAATTAACAACGAGATCTTTATTTTTCTTTTTGATGGGTTGTAAAACTCTGTATAAACAGATGCAGGCTCTGTAGCGTCTAGATAACAAGCTCATGGATCAATAGCTCATTCCCCCCTCTCTTTTTGTATCTTTGAACAGAGCCAGGCTAGCTGTTTCCCCTCGTTTCCACTGTGTATGCTAAGCTAAGCTAACTGTCGCCATACTATTTCTTTACAGTAACAAAATAAATCTGTAATTTATTTGATTAAATTCAGCACTTTAATGCTGGGTTAACAGCTGCCCAGAGATCAGTGTGAAATGTTGTGTGTTTTCATACATGATATGAACACACATTAAAAAGAATACTTCACCCACAACATGATAATTGGCTCATCAATTACTCATCCAAATGTTGCCTTGACTTTTTGTACAAAACGTTGTTTTTATAGGAGAATTCAAAAAAGTATTGATGGAATAAAAGTAAATTGTTCCGCGTTTAACGACACTTAAAACTTAAAATAAAAACATTTCCAAACTCTGTGCGGTATTAATACAAGTCTCACTTAACCAGTCGCAAAACATGCATCTTCGGCGAAACCTCACTATTTAAAACACGTTTGGACTCGTTCGCCCGCCCAAGCGTGTTTTAATAATTATTCAAAATAACACGAGTTACGGGTAAAACATTATTTTAGAGAGACTTTTTAAAAAAAAAATGTTTTAAGTGACCATGTTTGTTGTGCAAGAGCATGAAAACTGGACAAACCTTTTCTAGCTTGAACAAGTTGGAAGATAGTTCTCCATAAATCTCTGCATTCACTTCTTCCTGAGGCCGGTGACTCACCGCGTGTCTGCAACAACCAACACATGCACTAGAATCATTAAACCGACTAATGACGCATCATCACCCCCAAAAAAAACCCCAGCAAGGAGTGAGTTTGTTCATCGTTTTGATGACTCAGACATCACCTCGGCGACGTGTGAATCCGGCTCTTACTCTTTACGGATGTGTTGCCCCACCGACACCAAGGAGTTCAAACGGTGCTCGAGAGCCACGATCTTGAACGCCATGTAACAGGAGGACAAGACGAGAACGCCGACTCTGTGAAGGGACGCACGCAAAAAAGGCATTCAGACAGTTGCCGACACGCCCCCCAAAAAAATGACCATTGTCTTGTCACGTTAAGGTTACTCACAAAAACAAATAGAGGAGCAGGATGGCTTGTAAGGACAAGGGCTGCGAGGGCTTGTCTTTGAGCTTTGGAGACCCTACGAGGAAAAGCAAAAAGAAAGAATAAAAAAAATATATATATATTTTGATAGTTTTAGGAAATATATATTTAATGCATTAGAGGAAAAGATTGAAACAGCAAGCCTGTGCTGTGTCTGAATGTCACATAACTCACCTACCAGCACCTCTACATGTAATTAATTAACACATTGTGTCTCGTTTATGTAAACGAGATATAACGTTACTTAAAACCTCAACTTTTTGTCTTTTACATTTAGTTTTTGGTGTGTTTATCAAAACACAATGCTGAAGAAACCATATTGCATGTCATTTGTTGAGAACATTATTAAACAACAATAGATCATATATTTGTTTGTGCGATACGTTTGAAGTTTAGCTTAGCTTAGCATAAAGACTGGAAACGGGGGGAAACTGCTAGCCTGGCTCTAGCCCATCAGCGCCTCTGAATCTCACTAATTAACACGTTATCTTGTTTGTGTGTAAGGACACTTGATTCAGGCTAGCCGTTTCCTCCTGTTTCCAGTCTTTATGCTAAGCTAAGCTAACAGGCGGCTGGCTGTAGCTTAGTTCTTACTGTACAGACATGAGAGTGGTATCAATCTTCAATCCGTATTTCTTCCGGGAATCACGGTGTTTATTTTTAACTGAAAGATAACCAGTATCAAAGTACCGTTCTTCTGGGCAGCTCCGTGTTTTTGGCTCTGAGTCTGAAGATGAATGTCCGCGTGGACTGAAACTTCGGCGCTCTTCACTGCACTTAGAAACGTGTCCGGGAGGCCGGTGAAGTCTGCTCCAATGAGAGAAAAGGAAAGGACTCGTGACTCTGGCTGCCAGAGTAAACATTATTAATAGAACTCCGTGTTTACGGATCAACAAGTGCCTTAGGTTGCAAGATGAAAATAAATATAAATATGTTATTTGTCATTCGATAGGATCATCACTGTTTTTTCAACTGTCTTTGCGATAACACAAATAAAAGCCTCCATGGATCAAATTTCACTTGGCTTCCATTCAGCTATGTGCAAAATGAAGGCTGTCTGAGCCACAGTGACACCTGACTCCCGAAGCACATGTGAAGAGAGGAAAAAAGAAAAAAGGTATAGAGTACACGGAGGAATGAGGATGGAGCACGCGCACACACACACACACACACACACACACCAGTTATTTTGTCGTAATCCGGAGTTTGAGAGCCGGAGCTGCTGCTCTCCATCATCTCCTGACGCCTTTGTTGCACAACTCCATCGAGGTCGGAGAAGTCTGCAGAAAGGTCCTGCAGTGCACAAACAGGACCAATACAATATACAATGGGTACCACACACAGAGAAGGGATTGTATAACATGAGAACAAAGTACACACGACAATGAATACATTGCGTACAAAAACATCCCATAAACCTGGGAGGGACAAAGATTTCTGACTGACCAAAGGAAGCAACGTTGGGCATTTCACCCTGAAGCTGTTCTCACAGGAGGAAATAACGGGGCTGCTACCAGTCTTATCCGCCTGGAAGCACATGGAGAACAAAATACATGCATTTTTCTTAAAGCAGTAATTATTTTTTTGCACACTTAATTATGATCTACTCATATTGTTGCTATGGCTAACGTGTGAGCAAATAGTTGCCTATCTAGAAAGCCAGCAGACATGAAGCAACGTTATGATATGTCTAAAATCGCCTCTTTTAGCTCCGTTTTTGGTCCCCTCCACCTCCTGAAGGAAATAGTTGTCTCTTTAGCTGCTAATCGCTTCACTGTGTTGTTGTTTTTTAAAGTTTATTTTTCTTTAATAAGATATATGTGCCTTTGGATAAAACCAAGCTAGTTGTTTCCCTCTGTTTCCAGTCGTTACGCTAAGCTAAGCTAGCCAGCTGCTGGCAGTATATTTATTCATATTTAGCATAAAGAACGTTTGAGTTATATCAATCTTCTTAAACGCATAAAGTTACTTCCACAAATGTCAAAATATTCCTTAAAATGTCAGCAAGTTATTCTTTTTATTTGTGTTTAGACTGTAAAATATCATAAAATAGTGCAAAAGAGCCCATCACAATTTCCTAGAGGCCACGGTGACGTCTGCAAACTGCATTTTCAGTCAATTTACTGTCATGTTAAAAAAAATGTAGGATGCTGGAAAATGAAAATGTTTCATATTTGGGCTATTTGGGCACCGAATAGTCGTAGACGAATGTTCTGACGATCTTGTTCACGGCACAATAAAAAAAATGCACTGCGACAAATAAGACGTCCCTTACCTCCAAATGAACGCAGATGGAATTCAGGAGTTTGTAGGTGGTGTTTCGGGAGAGGAAGGAAACAAACACATGCTGGGAAAAAAACAAACGAAACACATAATTTAATAAATCAGAATCACTTTCCTGTTGATGTCAGATAAACCGTCTTCTCACCTGATCGCTTATCGTTTCGATCACGAGGGCGTTTGGCACCAACAGTGCCGTTTTAGTTTTTTTGATGAACGTCACAGACACCACTGGGATGGAAATCTGTAAAAAAAATACAATATATATATATATATATATATATATAGACGTATAAGTCTCTGTAGTTGACCCATGGAAGATGAGCTTTATCACAGTGGCGTACGTACCTTGGTGTCTCTGCCAAAGACTTTGGAGTGGAAGCAGATCCAGTTATCGGAGAGGAACATTCTGCCCTGATATAAAATGTCTCTCTGCAGGGCGCACGTGTAGCCTGTCGGCGAACAAACGGGCGCTGAGTATCGTCTCTTCGCTTCTTTTACGTCGTGAGAAGAGGGACTCTTAAAACTTACTTTGTTTGAGGAGCTCCTCTCTTGGGATCTCCTTGAATAACTTGTGATACTGGGCGTTTGGCTTCGATAACTGAACAAACAAAAAAAACGAGGCATTTTTGTACATTTTTTTTGTCGACAAACTGCAAAAAAAAAACAAGTGTAAAAATGTGATAAGAGTTCGTGGATTGGACGTGTCCGTACTTGACTGTGCTGAGATTTCTTCCTCTCGAACTTTGTTTCACAGTCACTGGGACTCAGCGCTGGCGCGAGCGGCTCCACTGGTTTCAATCTGACAAATAAAAACGCATCATTAGCCAACAACTTTATTTTTTTTACATGTCCTTCATTTGTCTTTGCATAGTGTCAGCGGGCAGTTACATAAGAGCTGTTTACACAGCAACAGTCAGATATGTAAACAGCACTTTGTCCACGCATACAACAGTCAGGTGGAATTATAGAGCTGCTTCGACTTCAATAACCAGTCTGAACAAACATAAGATTATATGTTCTTCTATAGATTTCTTCAGGGGGTTGCTAAATTATAATGTCAGCCTTTGAAATTAGCTTTTCTTACCATAATGGCCGCATAACAAGACAAAGACAGTATTTATTTAGTAAGAATATTTAGATTTTGTTGTTTTAAAAAAGGGAGAGAAACTAATGTGTAATGTTGCGCGTGCTCTCAGTGAGACAACTTGTTTACATACATAGAAAGTTAAAATTAATCTAATTATCGCCTCGATTAACTGCGAGAAAGAAGGTGAAACAATATCTTACAGATATGTGCAGCTATAGTTGTTGTTATCATATCGTTTAATAAGCTTAGCAGCCACTCAGAGGACAATCAATAACCTTCCCTCACCTCATGCTGGCTGGTTTCCTCTTGCTCTCCGGCGGGTCCGCCTCGGAGTCCGGACACAGCTGGAAGTCTCCAGGTGACCCTCCGGGCCTCCTCGGCCTCCTCTCCCCTCCAGGATCCAGCTCAGACCTGCACACGTCACACGGGGACACCTCGGCTCATCGATCAGCTGCTCCACGCCGTCTTCTCAACACATCCAAGTATGCGGACTACTTTATTCATAACGCGGAGCGTTTATTCTCCTCGATGCCCGGTGAACAAAAAATATCTGCTCATATTCCCGTGCCACGTACACGCGACGCGCGCATATGTTTAAAAAATAAAAATAAAAATAAAAAGCGTTGCAGAGTCCTTTTTTAATTTCGAAAAGAAAAAAAGAAGAAAACTAAATGCAAATAAACCCGACAATGCGTGAGGCCTGGAACGCAACACGGGGCCCTTTCCTCTCCATCTTTTTTTTTTTTTTTTTTTTCCCCCAAAACTTACCGATTCCCCCGGGACTCCCGGTTGAAAAGTTGCTCCGGGGCGGAGAGCAGCGGGGTCGGAGGTCTGTCCGCCTGCTCGGCCATCAGCACCATGTTCAGTTCATGTCTTCCTCGTCCATCGGGTCCGACACACACACACACAGAAGCCTCCAGGAAGCCTTGGCACGGAAAGTTTCTTTCTTTTTTTTTTTTTTTTGGGAATCGGTGGAGCTAGAAGTCCGGTGGGGGAGGAGCCGGGGAAGAGGGGAGGAGGGAGCAGCGGGGAACAACATCAGGGAACAAGGGGGGGAAGAAAGAAGCCTGCTGGTGCTGTTTTGGCTCGTCTTATAAACTTTGCAGAGAAACATTATTATATATAATAAAGTATAGATGGATATGAAGTTGTGGGGGGGGGGGGGGGGGGGGGGGGGGTTGTAAAAAGAAGCGCCACCGTCTTCTTGTCCTGACTGCTTTTCAAACTTTAGACATTTAAAAGTTGTTTCAGAGTGTATTAGAGAGAGACCTCCAGCAGGGGGCAGCAGAGACCAGGTGAGCTGTACTTGCAGGCGTGGTTTATGTTTTACTCCCCACGTGACCGCCACAGTGTTAAGAAATACAATATATAGGCCTGGAAGTACTACTAAAGTACTGCACTTAAGTACTGGTTTACTCTACTACATCTCAGAGGGAAATGTTATATATATTAAATTAATTGTATACTTTACAGCTTCAGATTACACAATATAATCAACTCATAAATGATGACATCATATTATAGATTGAACTACGCAGCAGTATATAAAGTAATTCAAATAAGCACATTAATGCATCAATAATATGATATATTTTATTCTGGAACTATAAATTCTGCATAATGAGCACTTTTAATTGTGATACTTTAAGTATATTTGTTTATGGTCATATTCTTTAAAAAAAAAATTGAATACAGGACTTTTACTGTAAAGTATTTGTACACTGTGGTACTGCTACTTTGACTGAAGTAAAGAATAATGAGTACTTCTTTCACTGTACTTGAGTACAGTCTTGAGGTACTTGAGGTACTACTATTGTACTTTTCACTCCACTATATGTATTCGATACCATGCCATACTTTTACATAGGTTTTTACATAAAACAAAAGGATAAGATCATACAATAAAATGTACACTTAAAAGATTACACTTTGGGTTTCCAGTATTTTGTTGCTTGTCTATTTTTTACTCAAAAGCAGTAGCCTATCTGGTTTGGGCTCATCGGAAAAATTAACGGGCTCATTAAAAGCGTTTAATTTCTTTATTGCTCAAATAGATTTTTGGGCAACTTCCACAGCAGATGTTGAGCGTAGAGCTAAATTATTTTAACAGCCAAAATTTATTAATTAATTATTGTCCAATAGGCCAAATGTCTAAAACATTTACACCTCTATTGTTATTCAGATGTATGACACTGTCTACGTGTATCGAGCCTGCACTTCCTGTCTTTGACCTCCAGGTGTTGCTGTTGCAGCGTTTAATGAAATGAAAACATCAGTTATTTTGGAGGAAAAGACTTCATTAAAGTATCAAGGAGACGATGGCACAGCCGGCGATGCAAGCTAGCAGTTAGCTAGCTAGCAGCTAGTTAGCCGCCCATTAATCATGGCTGACAAGCAACACACGGGGGTCAAAGGTCAGAATGCTGACAGAAGACTCGGTTATAAACTGCCTGCTTGTGCACAGAGCTGGGAGACATGGAGAGTTTGTTTACCGGCAAAGAAATGTGACCGGAGTTGATGTAAAGTGCTATAAAAATTACGACAATTCACCGACAATAGTTACATAAATAGTAAATATAATATGAATGTCCAACTGATCACAGTGAAGGTAAAAATAAAAGTTTGAGTAAAAAGTAGAAAAGTACCACGTATCAAAAGTCAAGACAGATTTATGTTATTGTATATTACATTTTAATGCATTAACTACTTAATATAGAGTTAATTGGGCATTTAAATCCGTAACAATAGTTCATATTTTGTAAGACGGGTCCAACATTTTCATGGTTATTTCCAAAATATTTCAAATTAGTACAATTTAAATGAAGGAATTTAAATACTTTCCATTGTAAATCTAGTCTGTTTGTCAGTAAAAATAAAAATAATAACTTGGGTTTAAATGATGCTTTAATTTCAAGGAATATTACTAAGTTCCCAATATTATAGTACCAAATTACACAGTTCTTTACAATAACCTTTTAAGTAAACTATATTAGCAAATGGAATGCCTACATAATAAAGTATAAAAGGAGTAAAACGTGGAATATATTCCTATAAAAATGTGATTATACTGGAAATACTGGCGCCAAGCTAGCTGTTCCCCCCTGCTTCCAGTCTTCATGCTAAACTAAGCTAACCCACTCATCACTGTATAGCTTCACATTCAGCGTATACAGACATGAAAGTCTCTGAATATTTCCCAAAACAATTCCTTCTAAAGGCCGGTTTAAAAAAAAAAAAAAAAGATTATTAGATTACACGTGAAAGATGAGCGTCTTTTTCTGCCGCCTTTGCCTTCTGACAAAAAAACATCTCGTCCTTTTCAGAGCCTGTCAAGATATCCCAGCACAGAAAGACAGAGAACAAGGCCGGCACAGAGAAAAGCTGCTGCTGCTGCTGTGTGTGGAGGGAGAGAGTGCACACACACAAAAAAAAAAAGAAGAGGAAAAATTGGTACTCGTGACGGGGGGAAGATTGAAGTCCTGTTAAGTGCTCTGCTTGAAAGCATGTCTGGCCTCATTAGCTGTCAGTTGTAACAATACTGAACTGGCAGTGAAGACAGGTTGGAGTCTAGTGGTCATAAATCACTCCTCGACAGCCGCCTGACAAGCTGGGAACCAGTACACAGGCACGGGCACCCTCTCGGCCTGTCAAGACACCCCGCACCAAGGCACACTGTAATCTGACGAAAATCATCGCCCTGAAATTACATAGAGCCTGGAGGAAAAGGGGCAGGGGGGGGGGAATTAAAAAAAAGAAGAAAGTGGTTGTTTTGTCAGAAGGAAATTGCTTCTATTTCACACGTATGTGCACTCGTATGAAACCCCTGCGTGGCCGTGGCCATTAGCTAAATGAGCGGTGGCTGCAGTGACTTCTGCAGGGAGGAGGAGGTGGAGGAGGGGGCGGTGGAGGGGGAGGGGGGAGTAAAGAGCGAGGCCAGCAGGTCATTAATCACGGTCCCCTGACATGCAGAGCAGGAGGCCAAGGCTCCCCTATACATACAGCTGCTGGGCCACACTCAATGCAATGTGTTGACCCTCGTTGCCCCCCCCCCCCCCCACACCCCCCACACCCACACCCACACACACACACACACACACTCCCAGCGCCTGTGGCTCTCATCTGTCCAACTCCCTCTCCATTTCTGTCACTCACTTGAGCTGTCAGACCTCCTCTTGACCAACCGCAGAGCAGGTTTTTAAAAATTTTTTTTAACTTTTCACTTGAGTCAGTAAATACAATGTTTTTTAGTTATTTTTTTATTTTTTGTTTTAAGCCTCGCTATAACGTGACGGCTCCAGCACTTTGGTCCAGGTAAAAACCTCAAAATACGATGGTCGGGGAATCGGGTGCAGACGTTCAGATTAATCCTTCGTGACTCTCGGTGATCCCCTGACATTTCCTCCAGCTCCACCAGGTTGACATTTGTTTTGAAACGTCTCAACGATTTATTGGATGGATTGCCATGAAATCCACTACGGACCTTTGTGCCACCCTCAGCGCTATACGTCTGCGCGTCGAAGGCCGTCGTAGGTTAAAGAAGAATGCTGTGAGGAGGAATTTAAGGATTTTAAGAGATTAAAGTCGTTCAGTTACAAGAAAATAAAAGATTTGGATATTCTCAAGAAGTAAATTTACGAGACAAAAAGCGATTCTGAGATTCTGCGAAAAAATATCAGATATTTTCTGAGATTAAAGTGGTAAATATATATATAAAAATCAATCTTTTTAAATATTTTTAATAGATTTGCGAGATTAAATCAAACCGCAGACGTTAACCTGAACCGCAAGTGCAACATATGAAAGATATACATATACACATAACGTGTATAAGTATCTTTTAGGACATTCGCCTCACTCAAAAATACATAAGAACGCTATTTAATATATTTGAGTGTTTCATCTCGACAATGTTAATCCTGTAACAGTAGCTGTATTTATGTTTATTTAACACACTTGCCATACATGTGTATACAATCTGACAATTCATCATAATTGTGTTTGGTTATGCAGCTGCTATTGAAAGAAAATGGAGAGAAAAGTGTACAGTATCCAACAATAAGATGCAATAAAAAAAAGATACTTTGGTTTCTGAACAAAAAAACCTGCAAAACTAACGACATTCCCATCAACCAAAGCTGTTTAATTGCGTTTGATTAGATAAATTAGCATGAAAAACAACAATATCACGGCTAAACATCAGCGTGCTAGCGCTGCCGCGGTTAGCATTTAGCTCTGCGAGTAGATCATATTCATGCGGTATCTTTAGTCGTTACTCGAGTTGTTTTCATCCCTCACAAAACAACTCGGCTTCCCTAATCTCTTGGTTGCCACAGCTCTTTTTTTTAAAAACTTTATATATATATTTAAAAAGACACTGGCTATTGTAGTGAGAGGTGAGGGCCGGGTCGGTTGGTCTGAGTGAATCCCGGGTGCAGTTTGACAGCTCCGGTGATTAATGATGACAGACTGTGGAGCTGCTCCTTCATCACATGACAAGCCTTTAACCTCTCAATCGGCCTCAACGCCGCGCACAGAAAGAAAGAAAGAAAGACATTTTTTTTGTTGAAAAAAAGCCCAAAGAAACGACGGGAGGAAATCTCAGAGACAGTGAAACAGGGTTTTTTTCTAAACATTAAAATCATTAAGTCACAAATTGCAAACATCTGCGGCGATACTTTGTGTGTATTGTGTGTGAGTTTACGGGAGAGCAGACGTCTGCCGCCCAGAAACAAACTCCTCCGCTTTCATTTTGTCTTCCCTCCAGCTTTATCACTTCATCCATCATCCCGCGATGAGGCCTTTTCTTTCTTCGAGCGGTCCAAAAATAAAGAGGACACAGATGTCAGCCGATGCTACATTGATGTTTCTAAAAACAAAACCCGAAAAATAAAACACCGTGAAGCCATAACTTACATCCACCCACAGACACGGAGAGAGAGAGAGAGAGAAAAAACACATTTAGACGGAGCTGCTCACAATGTGTACTTCTACTTTACTCCATTTTATGCTAATTTGTATTTCCATTCATTTGATGGTTGTGTACATTTGCAAATTCAGATAGACAAAACTTTTCTTAATACTGTTTGAATGAATTACTTTGACTTGAGTATTTCTACACTGTTACACTCTTATTTAAGTAAAAGATCAGAGTACTTCATCCACGACAGTTTAAGTATACTTTAATTCTACTTTTACTTTTCCTGTACTGTTACTAAAGTTACTTTTTTGAATGCACGGCTTTTACTTGTATTTACGTTACTACATTTACTTAAGTAAAAGATCAGAGTACTTCTTCCACCACAGTTTAAGTATACTACTCCTGTACTTTTACTAAAGTTACTTTTTGAATGCACAACTTTTATTTGTAACAGAGTATTTCTACACTGTTATACTCTTATTTAAGTCAAAAAAAACAGTACTGTTTAAGTAGATTGTTGTTAATACTTTAGTTATTAAAGTTGTATTTACTTAAGTAACATTTTCAAAGCAAGGCTTTCACTTGAAACAGAGTATTTACGTTGCTACTTTTACTTAAGTAAAAGATCAGAGTACTTCTTCCACCACTGTTTAAGTATACTTTAACTCTAGTACTCCTGTACTTTTACTAAAGTAACATTTTGAATGCACGACTTTTACTTGTAACAGAGTATTTCTACACTGTTATACTCTTATTTAAGTAAAATATCACAGTACTGTTTAAGTAGATTGTTGTTAATACTTTAGTTATTAAAGTTTTACTTACTTAAGGAACATTTTGAAAGCAAGGCTTTCACTTGAAACAGAGTATATACGTTGCTACTTTTACTTAAGTAAAAGTACTTCTTCTAAGAGTACTTATTCCACCACAGATTAAGTAGAGGTGGAAATACTTTTACTCTTATTTAAGTAAAAGAGTACTTCTTCCACCACTGTTTAAGTAGATTGTTGTTAACACGTTGGTACTTTTACCCCAGTAACACTTTGAAAGCAAGGTTTTCACTTGAAACGGAGTATTTCTACACCGTTACGTTGTTACTTTTACTGAAGTAAAGGATCAGTGAGTACTTCCTCCAACGACCTCTCGCTCCTCACGTCTGCCGTTTAAAAAAAAGATGTCGACAGAGGGAGTTTAGTGGTGTACAAGAGGGCAAACGCAATTATGGTTTCTTTGCTAATGTGCATGAACCCAGCTGGTTTTGATCCGGCTGAGCTCTGAAGGGCTCCGAGCTCAGTTGTCAGCTCTCATGCATCACAGACCCGGTGCTTAACGGAAAGACGTGCTTTGGCAGCGACCAGCGGAGGCCTGGAGCCCAGCGGGTGCTGCTGGGTTAGCCACATGTAGAGGAGGGGGTGGTGGTGGGGTGGGGGGTGTTGGTGACACCATCCTCTTCCTGCTGCATCTGGATCCTCACGGTCACATTCCCTCATTCCTTTTGGTTTTTCACCCTCTTCATGAACGTAATTGGCCGGCGTGACCCAACGCCACAGACCTGGGAGGTCAGAAGAGAAAGGCTCCAAAATACACACACACACACACACACACACACACACACACATACACGTTTTGTAGGCAACGGAAAGAAAAGAAAAAAAGTTTTAAAAAAGCCCAAACCAGAATGAGAGAAAGAGATGCCTGCATGGAAATAAGCAGACATGATTACTCAAATACAGTCATTAAGGAGGAAATGTTGTTTTTCAGGCTGTCAGGATGATTAATGAGGGACAGAAAATCCACTCAAATGCTGTTGTTTAGTCTAACCAGCAGACCCGATCTCTGCCACTAACGTAGAACAGACAGGATGTGTGTGTGTGTGTGTGTGTGTGTGTGTGTGTGTGTGTGTGTGTGTGTGTGTGTGTGTGTGTGTGCGTGTTAGTGTGTGTGTGTGTGTGTTGGCTTGTTTTTACCAGTCCTTTGGGGACATAATTGTGATTACAAAGCAACATTGTGGGGACACGAAATTGCGTGTGCCCATCACGTAAATCATTACATGTTAAGGTTTAAAGTTAGGGTAAGGTTAGGGTGGCAAGGGTTAGGGTGGCAAGGGTTAGGGTGGCAAGGGTTAGGGTGGTACGATTAGGGTGGTACGGTTAGGGTGGTACGGTTAGGGTGGCAAGGTTAGGGTGGCAAGGGTTAGGGTGGTAAGGTTAGGGTGGCAAGGTTAGGGTGGCAAGGGTTAGGGTGGTACGATTAGGGTGGTACGGTTAGGGTGGTACGGTTAGGGTGGCAAGGTTAGGGTGGCAAGGGTTAGGGTGGTAAGGTTAGGGTGGCAAGGTTAGGGTGGCAAGGGTTAGGGTGGTAAGGTTAGGGTGGCAAGGGTTAGGGTGCTACGGTTAGGATGGCAAGGTTAGGGTGGCAAGGGTTAGGGTGGTAAGGTTAGGGTGGCAAGGTTAGGGTGGCAAGGGTTAGGGTGGTAAGGTTAGGGTGGCAAGGGTTAGGGTGCTACGGTTAGGGTGGCAAGGTTAGGGTGGCAAGGGTTAGGGTGGTAAGGTTAGGGTGGCAAGGGTTAGGGTGGTAAGGGTTAGGGTGGTACGGTTAGGATGGCAAGGTTAGGGTGGCAAGGGTTAGGGTGGTAAGGTTAGGGTGGTAAAGTTAGGTCGGTAAGGTTAGGGTGGTAAGGTTTAGGGTGGTAAGGTTAGGCTGGTAAGGGTTAGGGTGGTAAGGGTTAGGGTGGTAAGGTTAGGGTGGCAAGGGTTAGGGTGGTAAGGTTAGGCCGGTAAGGGTTAGGGTGGTAAGGGTTAGGGTGGTAAGGGTCAGGGTGGCAAGGTTAGGCTGGTAAGGGTTAGGGTGGTAAGGTTAGGGTGGTAAGGTTAGGCTGGTAAGGGTTAGGGTGGTACGGTTAGGGTGGTAAGGGTTAGGGTGGTAAGGTTAGGCTGGTAAGGGTTAGGGTGGTAAGGTTAGGGTGGTAAGGGTTAGGGTGGTAAGGTTAGGCCGGTAAGGGTTAGGGTGGTAAGGGTTAGGGTGGTAAGGGTCAGGGTGGCAAGGTTAGGCTGGTAAGGGTTAGGGTGGTAAGGTTAGGGTGGTAAGGTTAGGCTGGTAAGGGTTAGGGTGGTAAGGTTAGGGTGGTAAGGTTAGGGTGGTAAGGTTAGGCTGGTAAGGGTTAGGGTGGTAAGGTTAGGCTGGTAAGGTTTGGGTGGTAAGGGTTAGGGTGGTAAGGTTAGGCTGGTAAGGTTAGGGTGGTAAGGGTTAGGGTGGTAAGGTTAGGGTGGTAAGGTTAGGGTGGTAAGGTTAGGGTGAGTCTCCAGGAAACTAACATAATCAATGTAATGTCCCCAAAAGTAATGTGTGTGTGTGTGTGTGTGTGTGTGTGTGTGTGTGTGTGTGTGTGTGTGTGTGTGTGTGTGTGTGTGCGTGCGTGCGTGTGTGTGTGTGTGTGTGTGTTGAATCACCAAAATAATGTAGAATGGGAAGCTGGAGAGGCAAAGTGCTACAAAACAGTAATATAGAGTGTGTGTGACACTGAATCTCACTGTTTACTCACTTAATAATATTTATAATAATTAAAGCTGCGGGCAGCGATGTTCGGGCCCTCGCACCTTGGCGCCCGTCGGCGCTACTGACGCGTGCTTCCTGCATGGAGTGAGCCTGGAAATGACGCTTTAGAAACTTCCTGTATCCACTGCGTGGACAACACGCGTCAACAAGCATTACGTTGCTCTCTGTCAACTGTAGACAACGTCAAGTAAACGCCATCTGAACCGGATGCTGTTTGTCACATAACACTGACTTCCTGTTGCCAGTAGGTGGCGCTGGGACTCTAAGTGCATCCTGTGCCAGCCCGGAGGAGGTCACAATTGAACCAATCAATTTACCTTGGAACGACGTGCCTATAATGCATCAAACACATACTTTGCATAATACATCATGATCTGCTTCACGTGGCACATTCACTGAGGAGTGTTAGTGGCTCAATTTAGCTGTGTCAAAACTTATAATCTGAGATCTCTGTAATTGCCAAACACACAAGTTTGTGCTCGTTCCAAAAGATTTTTGATCTCCTGTAACAAAAACAATGAAACATACTGCTTTATGCAAACTTGCATTAATGAAGGAGAAAGCCTCTCAACTGCACGTGTGCTTTGATTGACAGGCGTAGCAACAGT